>NC_139833.1:2268443-2553443 GCF_963691815.1 Echiichthys vipera
AACACTAGCTGTCACTACAGAGACATGGCCGGGCAGCGAGACCTGAGGTACACGCACTGTCCTTCATTACCATGAACACACACACACACACACACACACACACACAAACGGTCCTCCATCACCATGAACACACACACTGTCCTTCATCACCATGAACACACACACTTGACTCAATCCCCCAAACACCATCCTGCTGACACAAATACCCACTAAAGCACCAAATGTGGATTCATCCGCCGCTGAAAGTAGTCCCCAACAAATGCACTATTTGTTTGATTAAAAACTACAGAGACCAAGAAATACAGAGAAGTATAAAAGTATTTTCTCCTATCACTACTGTACTACTCAATATATATATATATATATTTTTATATATATTTTTAATGATTTCACCCTGTTTCAATACAAATCAAGATACCGACACTAATTTCTAACAAAGGCATGAAACAAACATTGACTTAGATTGGACGTGTGTTTGTTTTACACACATGACACACTTAAGTTCACTGTACTGTAGCTATTTCATTTAAGTGTTATGCAGGATCATGTTTGACAGAAGCCGACGTTAAGCGTGTATAATTACACGCAGTTATGCAAACAAACGTGAAATATACTCCACAACTGTGGTCCAAGTACTTTGGAGAGCTCAGTGGTTGTCTAAAAGGACTTAAGAAGAAGGATGCTTTAGCAGTGCAACATGGAAACAGTTCAGGGACGTTTGTGTGTGTTTATCAGCGAGCGGCGGGACGACTGCGTAAAAGAGGAATAACACAGAGAGAGAGAGAGAGAGAGAGAGAGAGTGAATAAAATAGTTGTGCAGAGAGCGTGACACGCTTTTGATGAGGAAGAGCTGCAGGAAAAAATCAAAGCGGCGCCAAAAAGAAAAAAAACGCGGCTCGAGCTGCAGAAACGATGAGGAGCATGTGGCGCACCAGACCGATCCAACTCGCTAATGAGAACACACACAGGCAGACGTCGACACGCACGCACACACACACACAGGCAGACGTCGACGCGCACACACACACACACGCCGAGGCAGACGAGCACGGTTCACAGGTAGATACAGATACTAAAAACCAAACAAGCAGAAGAACACACAACCTCCTCCCTCTTCATTAAATCCCTCTCTTTGTCTTCCTGTGTCTCTCCAGCTAACGGCTACATCAGTGCCAGGGCCTCCCCGGGCCTCCTCTCCGTATCCAATGGCAACAGCCTGGGGAAAGTAGTCCCGGCTAAGTCCCCGCCTCCGCCCAGCCCTCAGATGGTCAACAGCCGCAAGCCGGACCTGAGGGTCATCACCTCGCAGAGCGGCAAGAGCCTCATGCAGCTGGTGAGGAGAACACGACTACGGCAGCCACGCGGGGACAAGTGACGGGTCCAGACTCATGAAGTGTAGCCAGAGCTGAGTGTGGGTTTAGTCTCGGTTAGGTGGCGTCGGGCAAACTCAGAAGGCTTTGGCTCATGGCGAAGCAGTTTAAAGACGTTTTATTGGTCAACGTTGAGCCAAATCACGATTAAAGAATAATCTTTTTCTCTTCACGTTGACGACGTTTACATGCACAATATTCTTTATTTTGCCCTTAAGACAATAATCCTACGAACGTGTTTACATGAACAATATTACACTGATGCACATTAACATGCAGCGGTGCAAAGTAGGGAATCGATGAGATTGATTTTACGGATTCCTGAGCAGTTTTTCGTGCAGGGAAAAAACGTCGGCACACGCAGGTTTACAACTCACACAACTTACACTTTATAAACTCTGCAGAACAGTAGAAACAAGCACAGCTAAGGTGACAGATTATGAAAATGATAATAATTATGGTGTCAAACATGATCAATGATGAGTAGCGGCAATAGCAGCTACAATACAGCGAGACACACCACTGATGGTGTTTTTGTGGCTACAAATGTTATAGTTTATTAGACTAGTGATAGTTTATATGACTAATAGTTATAGAAGCAACAGGAAGCGTCATGCAGGACCACGGCAGCAGGCACCACCACCATCAGCATTAGGCACCACCACCATCAGCAGAGACCTGCACACAGGACCACGGCAGCAGGCACCACCACCATCAGCAGAGACCTGAGAGACGACAAAACACAAACAACTCCGGGGAATAAGTTGAATTAGTGACATGCACTGATGAGACATGAATGATACAGAGAGTGGTCGTACACGTGCGCACGCTCGAGTTCGTACATGTGCAAACGCGCTCTACAAAAGCCCACCTCTCCCAAACAGACCTTTTTTGGCCCGGTGCGGAAGGACAGTGTGAGTGCGTCCTTAGGCGTCTCTCATCTGTAGACACATCTGACGCGTGCTTAGTGATGTTTGAAAAACACTTCACGTCTGTTTGTGTGTTTTAGAAACGCATAACATCCCTCCTTACTGTTTTTCCATTCAACATCTGGATCCAATCGTTCTGCTTCAGTCAGCCATCGATCTTGACTTGATCTCTGACTCTAAAGTCAAGTAGTTCGACTTTAGAGTCGGCCGTGCAGCGCTGCTGGGAAACTTGAGGCCCTGTAAATGCAAAAACATCACTAATCCACACTTCTGGACCAAGCTTTAGATGAAGTTCCTCTAAATGTATTCCTTGTTGTATTTGAATGCAGTCAGTTGTTGCAGAAACGTAACCGTCCTCTGTTTTCTACCCCCCCCCCCTCCTCCTCCTCCCCCCTCGCCGTGCAGACGGAGGAAGAGCTGGAGTTGGTGAGTGAGGTGAATAGACTTTTAGACTCGTGGATGTGCTGCCGAACTCCGTGTGATCTCACTGAGCATGAGTGTGACACCAGCATCATCAGGGGGTCGACTCAGTGGCGCCGGTGCTGTGACCAGAGTAGAGGACGAGCCTTTAGAGCGTCAGAGCACCCGGTGAACTCAGAGCATCAGAGCAACGGACACGCGGCGGACCAATCGGCTGGTTGCACCGGTTCCTGGAGGGATTTGGACAGAAGCGCTCAGGGTTCAGGGATCAGGGCAGGCTAGAGTCCCATCGCAGCTGTAGACTTGAGTCAAGTCACGCACACGAGGACTTGAGACCCGACCTGTGAGATTTTCACACTCGACTCCCTAAAATTTGAAAGGAGATTCAAGTACCTTCCTGGTGAAATCCCAGAATAACAAGACTGAAGTCCTCTTCACTGAAAGGACACGCTTTACTTTTAAACAGTTGTATAATTCATTTAAAGGAATCCTTTAGAGAAATACAGTTTCTTTCTTGCCAAGTGTTAGATGACAGGATGACTCTCTCATGTCTGTACGCTAAACATGAAGCCACCAGCACACGGTGAATTTAGCTTTAAGTTCCCACCACAAGACTTTCAAAGTGATCAGTTTGCTGTTCAAACTATGCAAGTGTCTGCACAAGCGAGCACAAGCACTGATGGAGACAAGATAACGAGGAATCCCTAATGTGTGCCGCAGATGGGTTGACTGTTAAAAGCCCCAATGTGTTTGAAACTGACATGGCAGGAAGTCACCATGGTCCTCTTGGAGGCGGGGAGGGCTTGCTTTGGCCCAACTCCGATGTAGGCCCATCTCGGGTGTGGCTCCGCGTGCTAAAACTGGTAATGGAAACACAGATCAGCGCACCATTGTTCGGTACTGCGTGGCAAAAAGTGCCAATGGAAAAGGTGCAAAAGCGCGTTCAAATGCAGAGCGACGAGCTGACCCCGATCTGCATCTGACCCGGGGCTTTTTCAGGGAGCTCCAAAAGCTGTCAGTAGTGGAAACTCGGGGCTGAAGTCAGGTAGTGGGCCCCAGGCATTTAACCTCGTGAGCCCATCCTCATCTCTGAGCTCAGTCTGGTAACGTGCGGCGGAGCAGATTTGGAAAAGTTTGCCAAGCGACCTAACCAATCACGTTGGTTTTGAGGCAGATTTAAGAGTGACGAAGCCAGAAGAGACTGTTGAATGTAAACAACGTGGCGGCTTCCCCGGATGAGATGAGCAGCTATGGAGCAAGCCGCTCACTAACTCTTTGTTCTCTGGATCCTTCTGTTGAATATGGACCGGGCTCCTGAAATTGGGCCTTTGATCCGTAAATTCACGTTAAACACAAAGGGAAAATCTCCTTTACCCACATGTTGTTTCCTTTCTGAGCTTTGCCTCCACGCTGTTAGCACGTCACACGCTTCAGTCATCTGATTGGTTGGTTTGGCCCGTATGTTGGTGACAGACAGATGGTTTAGCCAATCAGAAACCAGGATTTTCACCCCTTCCCAAAAGATCTTTAAAACCAGAGTTCAGATGGATCTGCTGAGGCCATGAGACTCATGCAAATCAATCCATCAGGTAGAGTCAGGTTACCTGGCAGTAGCATGAAGACTGGAAACAAGCGTGGCTCAGTCTGAAGCTTAAAAACACCTCTTAAGCTCATTAATTAACACATTGTGTCTCGTTTGTACTGAAGTTAAAAAACAAGCTGGCACCCAAACTCTTCCATGGCTTGGACTAGCATCACGCTTAGCGTATACAGACATGTGAGTGATATTGATCTCCTCATTTAACTCTGGGCAAAAGAAAACAAAATCAGCGTTGTTACCATGAATGCATTCAGTGAGAAGTGAGAAGTAACCCTCAACCCTTTTTGAAGAACCAGCAAACAGCACTTAGAGATGTTGCATTTAGTTTTTCTCATAAAGCAAAGCAGCAGAAGTTGAGTGCCTTTATATTGCGTAGGTACAGAAGAGCTTAAGGTGACATTTGTGCAGCACAAACAGTCTAGAGAGGCGAGGGACCCGGAGCGACCAGCTGACTCTCCGCTGTGTGTGGACGCTGCTCGGCATGTGCATGCGTGGTTCCGTCTGAGTGTCGATGCTCTAAATGATCAGAGAGAGGAACATCACAAAGTCCCCAACGTGGAAAACAACGACGCGGAGTCTGACACGCTGACCCCCTCCTTCCTCACTCCCCCGCATGCATACTTCTCTGTATAAATACAAAACACACACCTCATGATGCGTGTGTGTGTGTGTGTTCATACCTGGCATACCTCCGTGCACACATTTACAATACAAACACACTCATCCTCGCTCATGTCTCCTCCGTCAGCCTTGTTGATGCATGCGTTCCTGTCAGCATGATTCTCCGGCGCAGCGATGCCTCTCACAACACCTTCCAACGTGACACTACATAACACAGGCGCCTGGCCGCGGCGACAGCGTTGCCATGCCAACGCCACCTCGAGATGCGAGACACTTCTCATCTTGCACGCAGATGTTTGAAGTGTCACCGGAAAAGTTAAACACCTCAGAGAGAGAGAGAAGCGAGGCTCTCGGATTGTTCTCGTCTCTCTGCACAGGCGGAGCGATGCAGCGCTTCGTTATGTCAGACTTTAGTTATTACTGCTCCGCTGGACTTGTTTCAGAGTATTCGTCTTCATTTAGTCCGCCAGTAAAACTTCAGATGTGGCCGGACCGAGGGCTGAAAGTTAATTCCAGCTGCTGCACTTCAGCTTCGCAAAGCTGCAACTCAATCACAGGATATTTGTCTTGTTTTTTCCTATTTCAACTGCGTTCATAGTGAAATATTTCAGTAGTAATAGCGTAATTAAATTGTTCTCAGTCACATTACAAGGTCTCTGCATCCACTCAGCTGTACAGTGGAGAGCACATGCTAACCATTATCATTATCGCTGTTGAAAATGCATGAAGTCATGTGCCCGTGAACTCCTCCACTGCGCCCTTATAAGGAGAGAAAGACGGGATTCATGTGTGAAACCCGGAGCAGGTGGAGCCACGAGGACCCGAGACACAAAGAGTTTGGTTGTGAATGTTTCAGCATCTTTTTTAACACGATATAATGACACTGTACACAGAGAAGATGCAGATAATTACACTGAGAGTGAATTTTACTAAAGGAACGCTTCACCCTCAAAATGACCAGAGCCTTAAATTCATGGAGATTCATTTTTTTATGCTTTAAATCAAGTCTTACCTTTCTTGAATGTCTCGCATCACTTCCCTCCAGAGTCCCTCCCCCCCCCCCCCCCCCCCCCCCCCCCCGCCCGGCCTCTGCCGTCCCCTCCTCCCCTGCTGCTGTCAAATCCGAGGGAGAACGACCTTCCCCGAATACTCTAGCACAGGGGTGTCGTAGTGATCCAGTAAAGGGCCGCTGTGGCTGCATGGTTTTAATCCAACCAAGCAAAAACACCTGACTTGAGTCACGCAATCACCTGAACCGTCTTCACACAGTGGATTTGTTGGACCAGGTGTGTTCTTGCAGCCACAGCGGCCCTTTACTGGATCACTTGGACGTAGAGCAGGAGGCTCAACTTTGACAGGCCTTCCAGTGCACAGGTCCAAAACTTTGGACTTCCCATGGCACTTGAACGCAGCATGAGCAGCGCAGGTGAAACAGCGACAGATGACGGAGACAGAGGCAGAGGCACGAAGCTCTGCAAATTATTTTGACCCAATAAAATGATTTGATATTGATAAGTTTCAACACCTGGTGGATTTCTTTTACATTTTACCGCCACAGGCTTATTAGGAGCATTTTAAGATTACAAAAGAAAAGGTAAGAATTGCTTTAAGGCGACACTCTGAGCATGTGACGGTCATTTTGAGGATGAGGTTTTCCTTTAAACTCTCATCAGATGACGCAGCCCGGACCCCGCTGCAGCAGGAATCACCTCCTCCTCTTCCCTGTGATCTCAAACGTCCTCTATCCATCTGTGTCTTCCCAGAATGCTCAGCGGCTAGGTGGCTCCCAGTCGCTCACTACACCCGTGGTCTCCGTGGCAACCCCCAGTCTCTTAGCGCCCTTCTCTGGCATGCAGACGGCCTACAACACCGGTAAGAACATCTGTCTGTTTACATCAGGGCAGAGCTTCGTCCGCCCCGGCTGAGTTCTTCTGTTAGAGATAAAAGACGGAGCCCAGGAAGAGATGAAGTCTGCGTTATGTCATGAAATATCTTAAGTGTCATGGAGAAAATCTCCCAGTGTGATGCCACAAAAACCACCATGAATATTCACTTTGTTCATTGTGTGAAAGCTTCTGGAACGATTCCACTTCAAAGGTCTCCATTAATATGGATTAGGCCTGATTAATATTGATGCAGCAGAAAGTTGTATGATGTAAAACAACCCCCTCTCTGTCTCCCTCCCTCCATCCCTTAATCTCAGAGTACCAGCTGACGAGCGCGGATCTCACAGCGCTCCAGACGTTCACACCACCAGGGCTGGTGCCTGGCAACATGGCTGCCTGGCAACAGCAACAGCAACCAGCCGTCTCCCAGCAGCAGCAGCAGCAGCAGCAGCAGCAGCAGTCGCAGCAGCTGAGCTTGGCGTCGCTCAGTAACTTGGTGTAAGCTGCTTTTTCTTCATTCAAAGAAAACTCCTAGATTAGATTGATTTCCTGACCTCCGACCTCTTCCCCTGAAACGCCGCAGCAGTATCTTTTTTAACAGCGCCGTGCAGGACAGCTGATTCAGGACACATAAAACACTTGAAGCACCTGTCCCGTACGGAGCCGCAGCATCACCCCAGCTGCGGTTGATTCATCTTTATGTTGACCTAGATTCTCTCCCCCAGCCCTCAGCTCCCATCCACCGCTCCGCTCCCTCTCCCACCGGAGTCCAACGCTGATTAAGCGCCTGGTAGCGAGGCTAGGCTGCTCGCTGTGTTATCCGGCACACAGACACACAGGGTTTGGAAAAGCAAAGACCTCCTTGGCGAAGTTAATTCTACAGCGGTTCTCTTGTTTGGCCAACTGGTAAATGACAGCGAGGATGTGATGTCAGGTTTAGAACAAACAAAATAATAAAAAAACTGTATTTGCTCCTCGATGACAGCTGTAACAGTCGTGAGCCTGACTCAGTTTCTCCACCGTCACCTCTGGTTGTGCAAATGCAAGCTGGGATGCCACAGGTTTACCAGGTAGATGCTAGTTAATACAAGCTAGATGTGTTCACTGCTGCATCACTACTACTACACCAGCTTTAACAGACAGTTACAGAGCGTAGCAACACTTTCAACTGTCAGAAAATGACAATAAACGTTTAATAAACCAAAAAACGCACAAGTTACGACAACAGACGTTACTGCAGTGTTTACATTTTACATACGCTGCTACACTTAGGGCGCCCTCCCACTGTGCCTCCGTCCCGTGCCCCGTGCTTTAGGGTCCTTGTCCCCCCCTCCAGGCCCGTTTGTACTCACACTACCTGGGCCTCGGAGAATGCTTCTTGCTGCCTATACGTCATCACGCCGTAACACGTCACGCGCATTGATGACGTCATGGCGATGCGTGGCTTTGTTTCCAGATCTTTCCGTAGACCTCGGAGTTTTTGTGCGTCTTGTCGACTGTTTTTGAATCTTTTCATCGACCAAATCTGCAGTAAACACTCCACCTCTGCATCACACCAACGTGAACCTTTCACCGCCATTGTTTGAAATGTCCGCGCATGGTCCCTCCTCCTTTTTTCTACGTCCCAACAGGCGCACAGGAAATGACCTCAGAACCGCCGTAGGCCTCGTGCTCGTACAAGTGCGCATGCTCGTGCTCGTACATGTGCAAACGTGTTTTACAAAAGTCCACCTCTCCCAAACGGGCCGTGGACGGCAAGCGTGCCGCTCCTAGTCGCGGTACGGTTGCACTCACACTGGTCAAAGAAACCAGACTTTAGCCGTGAAACCTGTTTGGGCACGGTACGGAGGAACAGTGTGAGTGCGCCGTTAGCCAGCTACATGCTAACGTCACAGAAAGCTTCATCGTGGTTGCTTATCATGTTCATTTCTTTCCATTTTCACATCTTATTCCTGCTGGAAAATGTTCGATTCCGTCGTTTTTTGGTCTTTATCGGTGATGTCTCACTGTAAAACAAAAGTGATAAAGATGCAGCTTTACTCCGTTATAGTCAGTCTAAAGCAGCCTGTGCAGTTTACCCATGTTTACATCAACACGTCTAGCAGGTATTAACTAATATCTACCAGTTCACAGTGGGTGCAGCCCTTCAGTGGCCACGCGCTGTAATGCAACAGGACACCTCCAACTGCAAACAAGCTCCATTACGACCCTTAATATCATGAGTTCTTAATCCACAGATCCAGGAGCCCAGAAAAGACATTTAGAAACCTGTGACGTTCTTCTAATTCACCCGTGAAGTCCACAAAGTTTACACGAGTTTTCCGTCATGTTCTTAAGATTGAGAAGAAGTGAGAACACCTGTGTGTCTGTGCAGGGCCGCGAGCGCTCACTGTAGCTGAGCCTCACATGGTAAACATTTCTGAAGTGCTCCGAGTTCCTCCCCTCCCCCCGTCTCGGCTCTTTGCTCCTCTTAAACATCCTTTCAAGTCAGCCCGCCGAACCTTCATATCCTGGTTTTCTGTTAACACCGGAAACTGGAAGCACCTCAAGTCACGTCTGTGCAGCTTCTCTTAACTCTCAGCCAACATCATCCAGGAAACAGACGAGATGATCAAAACATTTCCTGACAAAGGGACGTGAACTTTGAAGTAACTAAAAAAAAAAGGCCATTACTCGTCTAGACGCCTCATGTTGCTTTGAAACTTCTTTTTTTTTTATAGATAAATCCAGATACGACCTTCTCCTGTCAGTGTTTTAGAGATGAAGTCACGTCGGACATTAATACGCCCTTGTCAGTGAGGTGTTTACATTAGTTTGTCTCTGTTAGAACGTCACAGGTAGGTCCTCAGTTAAATCCTCACATCTCCAAAAGTGTTTTCAGATCATTTTCTCCAAAGCTAACCTTTCCTGAGCCCCGTCAGTCACGTGTGTGTCGTAGCAGGTTAGCCGTTAGCGCTAGTCTTTGTGTGACCAGTCGGGCTGTGCTAGGCTAACCTGTGGATGGGGGAGCGGCTTTGTAACTGCCTCTTGTTTTGTCCTCCCTCCCCCCCTTTTCTCCACAGCATGTGGGGTGCAGAGAAACAGAATGCGGAGATGGTTAACTGCATCTCCAATTTTGCCGCTAACCTGAGGTGAATGACATGATAGCATCTAGTGCTGCGCAGCTCCGCCATGCCTTTTACCTGTCAAGTTATCCGACTGCTCGCCGGCTCAGCTACGAGCCAGAACAACCCAGAGACATGACACACTCGATCACGACAAACACGATAACAATCCCTTCTTTTCTTTCCATTTGTGTGTGGAATGTGATGCCTGTTGTTTTTTGCTTTGCTGCGTCTAAACTTCATCGCTCCTTCAGTTCCCGTCAAGGCTCCAGATTATAGAGTTTACCGCCGCGGTTGTTGCAGTCTCGACGCAACCTAAGGCTTAGATCTGAAGCTCTTTGGAAGTGTCAGGAACAAAGAGGGAGACGCTGCGGTCGTGACAGCAGCACTGCCTCGCAATGAGAGGAGCCTCCTCCAATGAAAGAGAGTTTGTGACGGCTGCTTTCAGCGCCAAACGCCGGCCCAGTGCACAGCCGTGCGCCACCGACATGCTTACCGCATTAAAATTTAACTTTTGAGCCATTAAGCTGTCACCATCAGCCGACAGTCAGACACAGACTTGAATTCCTCCGACACGTGTAGGCCTGGGAAAGGAATAATTTAGATGTAGCTTAGCTGTCAGAGGCGGTTATTTAGATGGGGTACATTAATTGCAATGTAGTTTGGAATTTGATGGAGTTTGATAATCACTTAGTAGTCTGTAGTTCTCTTGGGTCTGCATTAATGCTGGGTAACTTTGGTAGCTTTACAAACTGACACAAGCATTAGGAAACTGTCGTGAACGGTACAGAGAAAACACAGAAAGAGGGGACCCAATGCAGACACGGACACGGGAAAACAGGCAATACTAAGAACGAGACGAAGGAACGAGGAGAGGACGGATGATCAGGGAGAAGGACGAGGAAACAGGAACACAGGAAACTACGCTATACTCAGCAACGGGGAACGTGATAACCACGAATGAGAAAAGGAACGCCAATCCAGGGGGAGTACTTTACCAATGAAGGATAACAACGGTCCGGCGCTGCATGCCTGTCAGCTCAGGGTATAAGTAGTGATCCAGGTGATCAGCGTAACAGGCTGCAGCTTGGGGGGAACGCCTACCGGACCTAGACGACGGGAAACGAGAGGGAAACACAGAGGGAGACAAATCACACAAAAAGGTAGAGAGGAGGGTACTGACAGAACTGACTCTTGACAGAAACACACTGGGCCTCATTTATCACACTTGTGTGAAAACGGGCGCAGATCTGATCGCAGAGTTGGTCGTATGACAGGACCCACGTGTGATTTATGAAACATGCGTATCTGACCGATCTCAGCGTACGAATGAGCGGGTCTTGATAAATTGGGCGGCTGAGTTCGATCGTCATTAACATGTTACGCCCTTAAATATTCCTGGTTCGAGGCCTCGTCCACTGAGGTCAAACACGGAGAGGAGAAACGCTGGTTAGAAAAGACACTTTTCCGACACACAGCTCGGCTCCTGACATCCGACATGGAGCAAAATAAAGATGTGCTTTTTGTCTTAAGAGTGGAATAAAAGGGGCCCATCATAAAAACGCTGTACGGAAAAGAATAAAGGAGGCAGTCAACCCGAAGCAGCGCTCCACTGTGACCCGTGTGCGCCTGTGCGTGTGTGTGCACTGCTGAACCTGTGCTCCTGCTCTGTAGCGGGGTTTGCCAGCGGGGTTATTAGGTTAGACCTTTGTCACCTAGAAGAACCAAACCAAGATGTTAATCATCTGATACCTTGTTTGATTTAATGCAGTTTATCGAGGGTAGCCACGAACCGAGGAGATGACTTTGGCTTTCCTGCAGCCGCGCACAGGCTCAAATGTGCGTACGCGACCTCAGACCTGACGTGAGATTTGATCGTAGCTCCCGCTCACGTCCAACTTGATAAATGCCGACGTTTGCCAGGAAATGGTCGTACGCACGTTTGATAAATGAGGGCCACTGAGTATAGATAAGTACCTCATACAACCCCACTTCATAAACATTTTTTCATTCATTCATCTTCAACCGCTTATGTCAGGGTCGCGGGGGGTGCTGGAGCCGATCCCAGCTGACATCGGGCGTGAGGCGGGGTCCACCCTGGACAGGACGCCAGTCT
The DNA here is from genome assembly GCF_963691815.1 of Echiichthys vipera. Classification (NCBI taxonomy): domain Eukaryota; kingdom Metazoa; phylum Chordata; class Actinopteri; order Perciformes; family Trachinidae; genus Echiichthys; species Echiichthys vipera. Next base: position 2,280,490 of record NC_139833.1, read on the forward strand.
ATCACAGGACACATAGAGACGAACAGAGACAGACAACCATTCACACCTACGGGTGATTTAGAGTCATCAATGAACCGAACACCTGCACGTCTTTGGACTGTGGGAGGAAACCGGAGAACCCGGGAAAAACCCACGCAGACACGGGGAGAACATGCAAACTCCCCAGAAGTGTATTTCAGAGCCGTCAGCAGTGAGACTGTTATTTCTCTCTCTGTCTGACAAAGCTGAAACCCGTCCATGAAAATATGATAATAGGTTGTTTGTTATTGTATGCAACAGCTGTGACTGCGGGGGGCTGAGCAGCTTTGAAAAAGCAGCGTATAGTTAACGCTGGTGCGCAGCAGAGCTCTTCACAGCGCCCCGTGAATGTTAACAAATGGTCGTCCAGATTGTATGAAAGCGTTGGGATCCGTTAAGAGGCTGAAGGAGCAGCCGGCGCTCTTCTTCTGTCACGGAAGAATCTTCTATTCATGCACGGGTCATTTCATATTTCAATAACAATACTCGGCACAGTATGTCTCGCTCTCTGATCATCCAATTAGGAAATAGTCTACATGAAATAACCACATGGTGAAGCCTAGTTTTGCATCCTCCTGTGTGGAATATGTCAATATTTTAGATTTATTGATAATCACATTTTTAATAAGGTTACATCGTACACTCCCAACAACAAAGTCTCATCTTCAGCCTCTTATCCGGGGTCGGGTCGCGGGGGCAGCAGCTTTAGCAGGGGACCCCAAACTTCCCTTTCCCGGGCCACATTAACCAGCTCTAACTAGGGGATCCTGAGGCGTTCCCAGGCCAGTGTGGAGATCTAATCTCTCCACCTGGTCCTGGGTCTTCCCCGAGGCCTCCTCCCAGCTGGACGTGCCTGGAACACCTCCCTAGGGAGGCGCCCAGGGTTCATCCTTACCAGATGATCCTGAACCACCTCAACTGGCTCCTTTCAACGCAAAGGAGCAGCGGCTCTACTCCGAGTTCCTCACGGATGCTGAACTTCTCCCCCTCTCTCTAAGGGAGACTCCAGACCCCCTCCTGAGGAAACACATTTCAGACGCTTGTACCTGGACCTGGTTCTTTGGGTCCTGACCCAGCTTTCATGACCACAGGTGAGGGTAGGAACGGAGACTGACCGGTAGATCGAGAGCTTTGCCTTCCGGCTCGGTGCTGCCTCCTCCACATCTCCACCTTTCAGCAAGTTATTCTGTTATAGACATTTGTGACATTGTTTTGATGATATATCGTCAGATCCCTCAGCCCTGCCACGGCTCCCAAAGCTTTTCTCTTGACCCAAAAACATAATCAAGAAAATATTCTGTACGACATAAAGATGGAAAAATAGTTAATATAGAGCAAAGATCTGATTTAGCCTTTCCTTAAAGCATTAGGAAGAAGAGAGATGATTTTCCTGAATAAGCAGGATTTAACGTGCCAGCAGAAAGAGCGCCGGGCAGCTTCGCCGCGCCGTGTGTGGGATCAGAACGCCAGAATCACTGTCGCCGAAAACAAGCGAGCGCCACAGAAAAGTGGGACGCTTTCCCAGCACGCCAAACTGTTCTCTCTCTCTGCAGAACGGAGAAATGCTGCGGTCCTCGGGACGGCACGGGCAGGCGTGGGCACTTCTGCGGCCCAGACTGCTACGGCTTGTTTTTGTGATTTCATCGCAGCGCGGCCTCACAGCGAGAGAACGAGCTCTTCCAATCAAACAGTGAATGACGGTTTGGCTGCGAGCCTCGCCTTCGCTGTCGTCCGCACTTTAACACGCCACAGGCTCGGCGAGGAAATGATTTCTGGCATCTTACCCTCTCCCATCCCCCCTTTTTTAATCATTCCTCCTCCGCCACTTCCTGCTTATTTCCTCCTCTTTTGTCGGTTTAATTCGCCGTACACCTGTTGACTCTCGCCTTCCCCTCCTCGCTCCCCAATCTAAATGTTAATGTCACGGCTGCCACCTCAACCGCCTCCCTGCACAGCCTCGCTTTCAGCTGGTTCTCCCGTTTATACGGAATCGCTCTCCGGACGCCATTTGCTGTTTGTTTCCTCACTCGGTCGATGTGTTGTCAGCAGACGGAGCCTCCATTTGGGACGTTTTAGGAGGAAATAAACAAAACAACTTGGAGGGACGTTGTCTGCTAGCACATCACTGTTGCTCTGTCCGTTAGATCCCTTAATTTCGAGCACCTGTCTGCAAATCCTGTCAGTGTGGTGCGGACTGCGTAGTGTGGTGTTTTGTCGCTGGCTGAAGTTTCTTGTGCTCTTCTCACTTTGTTCTTTTCGCCCACATAAACACATTCTGTCTCTCTCAGTCTGTCTCTCTGAGCTGTGGTTAAAGAGGGAACAAAAAGAACAACACGGTGCACACACATTTGCTGAATTGCTTACAGGACACGTTGTTTGTCGGCAGGGGCACGACGCACACACACACACACGCTACGAGAGGCTGTTCGGTAAAACCTCCCCAGAGGAATCAGTGTTCTCCCAGACTACACATTCAAAACCACAGAGTGAAAACCAGCAGCGGCTTCATTAGAGCGTCCTGCTACCTGGAAGATAATGGTTTTATTAGGCAGAGAACGTTTACTGTGTGTAGTCGTTAGGGGAGAGCGGGCTGAGTTGAGCCTCTTACTCTAGCGTGACAGTCATGTCTCCAAATGAAATATCTATATGTGCTTTAGGACGTGGCGTTCGAGGCGCTCAGCGACACAAAAGCAGCGAGAAAAACTCTTCACTCTCATTATTACAAAAAGCTGCCCCAGGCTGCTGAGGTACAGACAGGGCCTCAGGGTACGTCCACACAATCAGTCGTTATTAAAAAGTTTCCCATCCACACGGACTCCGCTTAAGAAATCCATGCGTCCACAGGAAACCAGTGACTCCAGGCGCTGTAGTTCACATGCCAGGCCTGGAGGTGGCGCTGTCACTGCCACAGAAACACACCAACAACGGAGAAGAAGAGACGGGGAGACGCTGTGGAGAATCCAAACACCGGAGAGTTTCTCTCCAAATCCTCCTCCATCCTAGAGACAAACGTGTCCCTGGTTCTGGTCTTAGTGGAGACTTTGGTGCTGTTCTGGACTCTGATGCACCCATCACTCTGCAGTTAGTGTCCTCACTGAGCAGAGGGGGCTGCTGGGAGCCCCTTCACTCTGCAGTTAGTGTCCTCACTGAGCAGAGGGGGCTGCTGGGAGCCCCTTCACTCTGCAGTTAGTGTCCTCACTGAGCACAGGGGGCTGCTGGGAGCCCCTTCACTCTGCAGTTAGTGTCCTCACTGAGCAGAGGGGGCTGCTGGGAGCCCCTTCACTCTGCAGTTAGTGTCCTCACTGAGCAGAGGGGGCTGCTGGGAGCCCCTTCACTCTGCAGTTAGTGTCCTCACTGAGCAGAGGGGGCTGCTGGGAGCCCCTTCCCCGTCCCAAAGCACTCCCAGGCGCCACTTTCTCACTACATTTAGAGACTTTTCACAGCTTCTTAGAACTGGATTTAGAAACAGAGCCTAGAGCAGTTTAGCTCCTTATTCAGAGCATCAGGGAAAAGGGAGACATCTGTGCTGGGCCTCATTCAGTCCCATGCATGTGGCTCAGAGTCCAGTTCAGTCAACAGTCTCTGGGTCCGTCTCTGTCCTCTCACTCAGCAGCTCTGTTGTTGTTATGTGACGTCGCTGGGTTTGAGGTCGGATTCGGGGCCATGACGCCGTCCTTTAACAAAGTATGAGGTCCAGACGACAACGCCATGGGCAGCGTTTTCAAATCCTCCCACTCTGGGACCCGGTTTGCGTGTGGATGGTCGACTAAAGTTGTGCGGTTACAGGAAAACGCGGTTAGACTGATTATTTCCTCTCAGATCCAGAGTGTTGGATGTGTTCTGGTCTAGAAAACAGTATAGGAGGGTCACTGGTCACTTTGTTCAACGCTAAAAAAAGAAACATCTGACGTTTCACGCAGCTGTCAAGAAGAGAATTAAAGGCTTACAGGGGGAACTACGTGGGCAGCATCCGTCCAGTAAACTCGTGTTTCCTAAACGTATGTTATTTTATCCCAACTGCAGCAGTCACACAGGAGCGAGTGTGTGTCCAACAGGCTGCCTGAAACACTGAAACACTGACGGTGTAGTCCTTTAATGCCCGGCTGCACTCAGGGTTCCCATTGGCCTGATTTCATGTCAGGAACAGCCAATGACTTCACGTGTTATTGGAGCTGACTGCAAGAATGCATTGTGTGTGTGTGGACCACTATCAAATGTGTGTCAGAGCAGGCTTTAACACTTCCTGCCTCGAAACAACGTGTCAGTGTGAGTGAAGCAGCTGTGAGCGCGGCCGGCCTCCGTCCCACTGTTTCCTGCTGTTGGAGCTTTCTTAAACCTGCTTGTCTCTTTCTTTCCACCCCCCCTCCCTCCACAGCTTGGCCTCTCAGTCCAACTTGCTCTTTGGCAGGGAGGAGGGCCTCTGCTGGTACTGTACTCTCTCTACACTTCAGACACACAGCGACAGCACGCCGCCCTCCCAAAATATCTGCTGCACGGAGGAACCTCGGCACACGTTCACAAAGTTTCACTGCAAAAGTTTGATACTGAAACGAGGAGACTTTTAACCGTGTAAACAGACGAGTCGTGAATGATTCATGAGGTGCAGAAGCTTTCAGGGGGAGGATACAACAAAGGAAAATGTGATTAGGAATAAACTGAAAGATGGAACATTACTTAATATGTGACGGAGACTTAATGAGTGGGGGAACAGATCAGAAAAATAGATTCAGGGGCTTTTGTATCCATCATTGCAATAGTCCTGAATTGTTTTTATAGTCAGCTGTCTGGTTTACAGCCACAGCATTAAGTTAATATACTATATCTATACATGAGGAGCTCTTTTCCAAAACGCTATAAATCCATTTTAATAGTTTTCAGTAAAATGACATTTTTAACCAAGACCCACACATTTGGTTAATATTCAGTTTATCTTGTCAGAATGTTTTTTATGGCTCAGTCTGAACATGTTGAACGGACGGACGACACAAAAAACTCTCCCGCTTCAGAGCGCCGCCATGTTGGATCGCATAGAACGCTCACTGAGTTCTGATTGGTTGAGAGTTTTCATCAGTTTATAGTCGTTTTTTTCAAGTTTTTGTGGTGTTTTGCATCTGTTTTTAGTAATTTTGTCACATTTTTGTGGTGTTTTTCATCTGTTTTTAGTAATTTTGTCACATTTTTGTGGTGTTTTCATCCGTTTTTAGTCTTTTTTTCACTTTTTGTGGTATTTTGCATCTGTTTTAAGTAATTTTGTCACATTTTTGTGGTGTTTTTCATTTATTTTTAGTCGTTTTTTTCACTGTCACTCAATCTGAACGTGTTGAACGGCTGGACGACACAAAAAACTCTAAAAAGCTTCAGAGCGCCGCCATGTTGGATCGCATAGAACGCTCCCTGAGTTCTGATTGGTCGAGAGGACGTATCGCAGTTAGGCTAAAAATAGGTTTGGCGCTGGTCGCGGTTTGGAAAGGAACTGCATCTTGAGACCATTTTAAACAAGGAAATAAAGCGATTTGGCAGAAACACTGATGAAGCAGTGAAAAGGTTCTGTTACAGCAAAGTGACTCAAACTCATTTTTTAAATTTGGCTATTATCTCGTTTTGGAAAAGAGCTCTTCATATATAGATTTATATATGAAGCATAATTAAAGGTTTCCCAGTGATGAAGTATAACCGTTGCATGAAGTCCGGGGACTTTAAAGGGTAAAGGATCAAGGTCGAGGCAGCAGAGGCTCAGATATCTCGACACCTTATGATGAGCAAACGTCCAAAAACACTGGATCCTACATTTCCCACAATGCAACCTCGGCATCTCTTCATTAGACCCTTTCCAGGGGAGTCAAACAGATCCAGTTAAGCTCTGCTGTGGCTGCAGGTTTCATTCAAACCAAGCAAGAACACACCTGACTCGACTTACTCACACACCTGAACTGTCTTCACACAGTTGATTTGTTGGACCAGGTGTGTTTTTGATTGGTTTGAATGAAACCTGCAGCCACAGCGGAGCTTTACTGGATCAGTTTGACACCCCTGCTTTAGACCCCACTGTTATGGGGGCTTCCTGTCACCTGTGTTTACGTTAAACAGCTGTTTCCACAGGCTGAGAGGTTCTTACCACGTGTGAAAGCGTCCCTTTAAATATGAGACGATACAAAAGCATCTGATGAGTCTCGGCTGTAAACAGCTCTGACTGGCCTTCATCGCATTCAGTACCAAACTCAAGTGTGTGCAGCACGTTGTTGTGGAAATGACCACTTCCGTAAGTCACCGTGCAGCCGTTGGTCCTCGCCGGAGCAGAGCAATTTGGGAAACGCGGTTGTATCTCATCACACTGCACTGTATCCAACTGTCTGCTTCTGGCTGTGCTCGTCGGGTTGTTAGGGCTCGGGGGGGGGGGGGCTAGCCCGCCGCTCTCGCCTTCATCACTGTCACCGGCCCCGCTGACTCTGCCGTTTTTGCGGCATAGCAACGGCGCCCCCGTGGCACCGCCATCCATCTACCTGCGCCGCCCCTGAGCCACGACGCGCAGGTTTGATGAAGTGGGCACGGCGAGAGACGGAGTGAGCCCCTCGCGTGTGTGTCTGTGTGTGCGTGTGTGTGTGTGTGCGTGGGAAACAGCATTTGTATGTAAGACAGCAAAAGTGCATGAGTTAAAGTGTGTGTGTGTCTCAGAATTAGAGCAAGACAGCGACCGTGTGTGTGTGTGACCGACCAGTATCAGTTCTTTTATCTGCTGTGTGTGTGTGTGTGTGTGTGTGTGTGTGTGTGTGTGTGTGTGTGTGTGTCAGCATTTGTATGTAAGACAGCAAGAGTGTGTATGTGTGTGGCAGAATTGGAGCAAGACAGCGAGCGAGTGTGTGTGTGTGACCGACCAGTATCAGTTATTTTACCTGCTGTGTGTGTGTGTGTGTGGCAGCATTTGTATGTAAGACAGCAAGAGTGTGTATGTGTGTGGCAGAATTGGAGCAAGACAGCGAGCGAGTGTGTGTGTGTGACCGACCAGTATCAGTTATTTTACCTGCTGTGTGTGTGTGTGTGTGGCAGCACTTGTATGTAAGACAGCAAGAGTGTGTGTGTGCGTGTGTGTGTGCGTGTGTGTGTGCGTGTGTGTGTGCGTGTGTGTGTGCGTGTGTGTGTGTCAGAATTGGAGCACATTCGAGTGCCGCAGACCCAGATCGCCTGGAGGAGTGCTATCTTAAATTCCCCTCTCAGTCTGCCAGTAATTGAGGGAATATTAGAGATACAGTGCTGCAGATGGCTCATGATGTGACATATTAGAACACACCCGAGGGGCGAAGCGCAGTAATTGGGAGCTTCAAATGCAGATCGACCGTGTCAAGCTGGGGGGGAGAGAGGGAGAGAGAGTGAGAGAGGGGGCGAGAGAGAGAGGGGCAGAGAAAACGAGCACAATCCGAAAAAATCCTGTCTACGCGTCAAAGAGCGAGCCCCAGTGTCAGCCTCAGTGACAGGTCCCACTCAGCCCCCAGCCAGCGGAGGTGGAGGTGGAGGTAGGGGAGCAGTGTGAGGGCGGAGGGGGGGAGCAGTGTGAGGGCGGAGGGGCTGATCAAAGAGTCGTAGCAGGTAGAAGCACAGACACTCGACACAGACGTGAGCATCTTCACTCACCTGCACAGAATTCCTGTTCAGAGCGGCTTCATGGAAACGCTGGAGTGTGTGATCATGATCATATTTTCAAATCTCACGTGCACACATACTGCCGGTGTGCCACGGCGTATTAGAGCCGTTAAAAATGTTTAAAATCACAGAGCTGAAGGAGGAAATGTTCAGAAAACATCTAAGATTAAAGTGATAAAGGTACAAAATAGCAAAGTTCTTTGTTTCTTTGCAATTTTTGTGTTTGTAGCAATAAATTTGCAGCTAAAGAAAAACGTATACAGTATATAGAGTACAAACGGGCCTGGATGGGGGGGGGGCAAGTACCCTAAAGCACGGGGCACGGGACGGACGCACAGTGGGAGTGCGCCCTCATTCACTTCAATGAGGCCACTGTGCGGACACACGAGTGTCCTGAGAGGAACCTGCCTCAGCTCTTGCCACAGCCAGCGCTGCTCTGTCCGATGAACGGTGTGAAAATACACGTTCCTGTGTATTGAGCATAATGCTACGGTCTGTGCTGGTGGAGCTGGAGGACAAGATGTCTTTCTGTAAAGTGATAACTGGTGTGGTGAGCGCTGCCAGTAGGTGGACTAGGATCGAATGACAGAATCACTAACACATGTGAGAGCAGCATCCAACAAAGTCATCCTTTATTAGTTTCAAATCCACATCGGGGTCGTTTTCAAGAGGAACGCAGACGAATCACCAACTTCCATGTGTTCACTTTTCAAAGCAGGTTAGAAGACGGCGCCAAATTTCTGTCTGTCCTGACCGGCTGTCATAAGCGCAACCATTAACAATACTTATATATATATATAGAGAGAGAGAGAGAGAGAGAGAGAGAGAGAGAGAGATGGCCTGCTCTTAAAACTTCCAGGAGACCGGCCAGGTGCTCCTAGTTTCAAGCCCCGCCCACTGAGACACCTGCAGACAGGAAGGGAGGGACGCACAAAGCAGACCAGAGAGCAGCAGGGTGCCGTCACACGTCAAACTGTGACGTCGTGTTTCTCGTGTCTTTAAACGCAAAGAAATCTGAGTGTGTGTAAATCTGAGACGTTTAGACACCAACTATTGGAAAGAGTGTTGTTATCGGTGTAAAGGAGCGGACAGATGCTGGTGTCTGACAGCCAGATGTTCGTCAAGCTGGGAGAGCAAACAAGTGTGTGTGTGTGTGTGTGTGTGTGTGTGTGTGTGTGTGTGTGTGTGTGTGTGTGTGTGTGTGTGTGTGTGTGTGTGTGTGTGTGTGTGTGTGTGTGTGTGTGTGTGTGTGTGTGTGTGTGTGTGTGTGTGTGTGTGTGTGTGTGTGTGTGTGTGTGTGTGTGTGTGTGTGTGTGTGTGTGTGTGTGTGTGTGCGTGACCTTTTACCTGCTCTGATTTCACTTGTAATCGAGCGTGAGCGTGAACCTGACCGGGCTAAACCTGAAGCGTCGGGGTGTCGGGGCTGCATGGCTTCTGGACTGTGCTTCTCTGTGGCCTCCAGTGTCGTCCTCTCTGTCTCGTGCGTCCTTGTCCTCCGTGTGCCCAAGTTTGTGGTCCGCAGCGCCGCCGCAGACTGTCTCCGCTCTTTGTCTTTGAAAACTTGTGTTATTGAAAAGTCCCGTTGATGTGTGATGCATTCATTTTGAATTCTCTGCAGCGTTTGCTCACTTCTGCTTCATGTGATGTTGAAGAACAGCACAGGTGTGTGGTTACGTTCTTCTCCTGTCAGCGCTCTCACTCCTCTTCTTCTCCCTCCATCTCTCTGTTCCCCGTCCCTGCAGGCCAGTGGGTCACATACCTCAGGGCGCCGCGCTGACAGTCAACACCAACCCCAACATCAACATCAAGTCTGAACCCGTCTCACCGAACCGCGACCGCAGCACTCCCAGCTCCACCTGCGGCGGCGGCGGCGGAGTTGGAGGAGGCAGCGGTGGCCAGATTCAGCTCCAGGGTCAAGGCCTGGTGTCGGTCGCCTACCCCGGTACCCTGCGCCTGGAAGTGGGGGGTCAAGGTCGCTCGCCGGTCGACAGCCTCAGCAGCAACGCCAGCTCGTACGATGGCAGCGACCGGGACGACGGCGCCCAGGGGCGAGGCGGGGCTCCGGACTTTCTCCACCAGGGCGGCGCCGGGGCCCAGCAGCCTGCCATGGTGGTCCTGTCCTCGGCGGCCGAGCCCCAGGAGCAGGACGGGACCAACGTCAAGAGGATGAGGCTGGACACCTGGGTCACATGAAGAGGTGACCGGAGAGGGACGGACGGACAGATGGAGACGGAGATGTGTACTTGTGGCTTGTGTTCATGCCCCCACCAGCCCTGATGCCCCTGATCTCCTTCTCCCTGCACACACACACACACACACACTTACACACACACACACACACATATTTATCCCCGCCATGGACCCAGTAACCTCCTGACACACACAGACACAACACAAGCATGCTAACACCGTCATGTGGTACGTGCTCACACACACTTGTCTCGCAATGTGCAAACACATTTGAACTCTAGTGTACTTTCACTCTCACTCTCACACACACACACACACACACACACACACACACACACACACACAAACCCCCCAAAAGGAGGTTGAGCCACCAAACCAGGGATTATCTGTCGAAACATTTGATTGAGCTGTGTTTGAATAGGAGTGAGTCGGTGTTTCAGGCCACAGTGACGAGAAAACCCCTAAATTTGGCCACTTGGACCGTTTCACGCCACATGTTGAGACGCCGCTGGTGTTTTTTCCCAGCATGCCCTGCGTTTGTTTAGCGGCCGGTGAGGTCGTCCCACCCCCACGTCCTTTGCTGTCAGTGCCGCCGAGTGAGTGCACACCTTTGTACACGTGGGCCCGACCACGGTCGTGTCGCTCTAGAGTTCGGGGCCCTTTTTCTTGCTCTTTTTAAAGCGTGGAGTTTTTGTTCTTCTGTCTCGACCGTCGATCTTTAGAGTTTGGATTCAGCTTTGAATATGAAGACACTAAAAGAGAACCCCCCCCCTCACCCCTTCCCCCTCCAGCAGAGCCGGCGTCCACGTCTACAGCCCAACGCTTTGGCCCCTGTACGAGACTGACGACCCCCACCCCCTCTCCCTCAGCAGAGCCAGCGGCCACGTCAGCAGCCCGATGCTTTGGCCCCTGTACGAGACTGACGACCCCCCACCCCTCTCCCTCAGCAGAGCCGGCGGCCACGTCAGCAGCCCGACGCTTTGGCCTCTGTACGAGACTGACAACCCCCCAGCCCCACCCCCCTTTTTATTTAAACCGCCCCGTGCAGACGAGCTGCAAAACCAGAAAGGTGATACCCGTTGCCGAGGTAAAAGACTGCTCTTCTTCTGATCAGGGACGAGCTGCAGCAGCTCAACGACACGTGACGCTGACCCTCCCAGTTTCGCCCACATCGTGTCAACTACAGATGCTGAGAAAGGCGCGTGTGTGTGTGTGTGTGTGCGTGTGTGTGTGTGTGCCTGTGTGTGTGTTTGTTACCTCAACTGGTCGTTTTTTAAACAGTGATTTGGGCAGATGTTGGTCCTGGATCTCCTCCTCCACACACACACCTGCGATGAACACAGCTGAGATTATTTTTGTGACTTTTGGATAGAGAGCTGATCGGCGAGGTACCGTGTATATAAGCAATCTGTAACCTTTGTGGCTTTTGTGTGACAGGGATAAGGTGTTTTTTGAAGGTTTGAACCAACAAACACACAGATCATATACAAGTATATATATATTTAAGCAGCTTGAGGCCGTCGCGCGGGCAGCTCTGCATCGGGACACTCGGACAGACGACAGGGATTGTATATAGAAACTATATATTCGGCAGGATATCCCTCAGAAAAACGGAAAACAACACGCGGATTCTCAGTGGATCAGTCTCTTTTTTTATTGTTATTATTATTATTATTATTATTTATGCGTGTATATAAAGTGTAATATGTGGACGAGCCCACAGAGGGAGCTGTAGAGGCAGAAAGGGAAGACGCCGCGGTGACTCGGACTGTTTTGAGTGAGCAGTGACGGGACTCTGTCACTGACAGTGACGGAGCACGCTTTACCTTCACACCCCGACCCCTACACACACACATGCACGCACACACACACACACACACCCTAGGGTTGGACTGATATTCCCGTATTCTTGTTGTTGGGTATGGGGAAGCGAAAAATGGTCTCGTCTCTAATCCAGTGTAACCTGAGCTCCTGTGACGAGTCTGTGATAGTGTGTGTGTGTGTGTGTGTGCAGCAAACACACTCTGACCCCGAGGACAAAAGTGTCCCATTAAAGCCCATTACAGCATCGAAGCATGCAGTCGCTCTCATCAGCCTTTCAATCTGGAGCGGTTGTCTTTAGTAGTTTTTACCAGATTAAAGCTTTTCCTCGTGTTTGGCTCTACGAGGCGATCGCAGGTTAAAGTTTATTCATAGAGACGCGTCAAAGTGCTTTACAGACACGTTCAAATACACGTAATGATCATACGTGGTGTTTATAGAGAGAGCTCTGCATCATACTCAGTCACTTTACCTGTAGAAATATAAAACAACACTACACTAGAAATAAAAACCACACATTAAAGGCAGTTTTGATTAATAAGACGTTAAGGAGACGTTCAAATTAAGGCGTAAAATGAATTAAGTCATTGCAGTGCATCAAGAATCAGCGTTGTCCCCCACAGAGCGTTTATAAATACGGACGATGCGGCTCCGCTTCCTCCGACTCTGCAAAAGTGAAGCCAGCCATGTTGTAGCTTTGCAGCCAGAGTCGGCGCAGAAGTGATCGACCAATCACGAGTGGCTCACAGCCGTCGACGCATCACCCTGTTTTTATCGCATTAAATAAATAATTTACAAACCAAAATGTAAAAAAAAAATGTTAAAAAATGAGAAACTAGAACAGCAGGGTTGTATAAGTGATGAGTCTCATCTCATCTTCAGCCTCTTATCCGGGGTCGGGTCTCGGGGGCAGCAGCTTTAGCAGGGGACCCCAAACTTCCCTTTCCTGGGCCACATTAACCAGCTCTAACTGGGGGATCCTGAGGCGTTCCCAGGCCAGTGTGGAGATCTAATCTCTCCACCTGGTCCTGGGTCTTCCCCGAGGCCTCCTCCCAGCTGGACGTGCCTGGAACACCTCCCTAGGGAGGCGCCCAGGGTTCATCCTTACCAGATGATCCTGAACCACCTCAACTGGCTCCTTTCAACGCAAAGGAGCAGCGGCTCTACTCCGAGTTCCTCACGGATGCTGAACTTCTCCCCCTCTCTCTAAGGGAGACTCCAGACCCCCTCCTGAGGAAACACATTTCACAAGCTTGGACCCGACCTGGTTCTTTGGATGAGTCCCCAGATGTAACACTTTGTGGAGGCTCCTTTAGCTTTAATTACAGCCATCAGTCTGTTTGTGCATCTAGACTGGGAACTATTTCCCCGTTCCTCCTGCAGAGCTGTTGGAGTTCAGTCAAACTCTGGTCGAGCGCGGATGAACTTCACTCCTCAGGTCCGTCCGTCTGCAGCCAGCCACCAGGGGGCATCGTAGTGTTTTAGCTTCACTTTAGGGAGCCGCCGCCGTCGTCCATCGTTACATAAACGGTCTGTGGATGTGACTTTGAGGATAAATGAACATTTGGTAGTTGGTTAAAAGATATAACTTAAGTGGAAAATAATAATGTAGAACTGGAATTAGAGGCACAACGGGGTCAATCAGGGGAACTATCAGCTAAGAAACGAACTCACCGCTGAAAACAATCTGACAGTTCATATTTGGTCGTTTCATTCAGCATTTAAACACTTTTCACTGAGTTTCCCCTGATGGTGGAAGTGTCAGAGTGTTGAGTATTTACAGCAGCAGAACAAAGACACATCAGTCCAACTCTAGAGCAAACACACACACACACACACAGATAAGAGTTTACGCCCCCCCCCCCCCCCCTCCTGTTAAAAAGCCATGCACGTGTATTTAAAGGGTCTCCTGCTTTGATATTTTTCCACTATGAAGGAAATGTGAAGGATGTCATTTTTGTAACGGGTGACTCAGAGTTTAGAGGGAAGACTTTAAAAACCATAGTGGTCAAGAGGGCAAATTCATGCCCCCCCCCTCTCAAAGCACTCACTCATCCATTTGCTCGTTAAACGCTCGGGAGGCGCAGTTCGTCGGGTGTCGTTCCTCCGTTAAGCCGGAGGATTCAGAACCAGGTCTGATCTTTTAATCACTACCTCCCAAATCCAACGCTGACTCGTCGACTTTGGGTCTTTTTACCACATCCTCATCACGGGCGGGCCCTCGTCACCACCCTGTCACCCTGTCACTCACTTAATCTGACACACACACACACACACACACACACACTCTCTTTTCATCCCTCACTACTTTTCTGTTTACTCCGTCCAGACAGCGGCGGGCGTCAGGCGCTGACATGAAGTCCAATTCTCTTTTTAGTGGTGGGGGTCATTTCCATACTCCCATCATCCTCTCCTCCTTCCTCTCCGTCTGTCACTCACTCACTCACTCACACACACTCATCCGCTCTGTGACAAGTCTCGGGCGTCAGTATTGCGAACATAACCCCCCCCCTCCTCCCCCTCGAGTGTAAACGCTTTGACTGTTAAGACTGTTGTCCCCCCCCCCCCCCCCCCCCGAGCGTCGAACAAAAGCAAACACAAGCTGGACTCTTTAAGGCGCCCAGGACTCGTCCTCTGTGACGGGACTAGTTTGTCGGCTGCACGTTGTCTCAGAGCAACACTAGGGGGCGCTGTAACCACAAAACAAAGACAATCGTGCCCCCCCCCCCACCCCCTAAAAACACACACAACCCTGCTCCTGTACAATGATGTTTAGACGTCTCACTCACTTTCCAGTGTTAATTTGTGCCGGTGACAGTCTGTTTTTAATTGTTCTCTGAGAATTGATATTATTATTATTATTATTATTATTATTATTATTATTATCATCGTCGTCGTCGTCGCTCTCTCTGACGGCCGTGACGACGTAGAACCTTTTCTTTTCTGTAGCTTAGGCATTTTGTTTTATTTGCAATTTGATTTTATTTTATTATATATAAAAAAAATATTCTATAAATATATTTTTTCTCTTATTTTTTGGGGATTTGTTTTCTCGTTTGTTTTTGTTCTTCTTGAAAAAGGGTGTTTACTAATGTTGCACGATTTTTATGACATGAAAAACACAAACGTAGTGATGTTAGCGCGCGCACGGCCGCGGACGGGAGGAGACGGAACCGCTTACGATGCTGCAACTTTTGAGTCCAAATGTACAAACGTCTCGGTCCACGCGCGCTGCCGTGGGGCAGGGCGGGGCAGGGTTAGGGCGGGGGTGTGGGGCAGGGCAGGGGTGTGGGGCTGGGTTAGGGCGAGGGTGTGGGGCTGGGTTAGGGTGTGGGGCGGGGTGGGTCGATGCGGGGCGGAGCGGGGCGCGTGACACGTCTAACTTATTTCTGAGCAGACACACTGATGTCAATGCATGGGCGACGAGTGAATCATGTTATAGGAAATACAAATGTAATATCCACACGAGTATACGTCACACAGAAATACATTTAAGACAAAAAAGTTTAAATAAATGATAGCTAATATATTGTGTTCGGCTAGTCTGCTTCTTTTGTTGTAAAGAAACTCTCTTTTGTTTTTGTTTTTTTGGAGAATGATATACAACTTGTGTATATTTTCATAAATAAAGTATGCACTGATATGTTATTACAAATTCTATACTGCTTTTACAAAAAAAAAGTGTTTGTTATTGTACCAAAGTATCCATTGGTCCCCTCTCCCCCGCCTCCCCTTTTTGCGTATGTTTGACCGTATTTTATATATTAAATAGACAAGTTGACCTACACACGAGTCTGGCTCGCTCTCTTTATTTGGATGTGGGTGCAGGATCCTGCTGTCACCACTGGAGGGCACTGTGGTGTTTGCTGCTGCAGCTGCAGGTGTGTGTGTGTGTGTGTGTTCGTGTGTACTGTATATGTTCAGTACAGGTAATGGACATAACATTGAACAACCTCACACTCAACAGCAACAAAGGTTTCTCAAAAATATTAAGTATATTAAAAAGAAAAATAATAAAACAACGATATATCATAAAGTAAGATGTAAGATCATTAGTTTGACATCACTGGTACATTTAAATATATTAAATATAGACATTCATTCATTCATCTTCATCCTCTTGTCCCTGTTGGGGTCGTGGGGGGGCTGGAGCCGATCCCAGCTGACATCGGGCGTGAGGCGGGGTCCACCCTGGACAGGACGCCAGTCTATCACAGGACACATAGAGACGAACAGAGACAGACAACCATTCACACCTACGGGTGATTTAGAGTCATCAATGAACCGAACACCTGCACGTCTTTGGACTGTGGGAGGAAACCGGAGAACCCGGAGAAAACCCACGCAGACACGGGGACAACATGCAAACTCCACACAGAAGGGCCCCAGCCGGGATACTTTTTAAAATAGTACTTTGAGGTTAAATCTGTAGTTGGATATAACATTTTGACCCAAACACATTCTCATGCAAAATAGCCAAGGTTTTAATTTTTAATGCAGAGATTAATGACGAACTTAATGGTCGTTTACGTGTGTGTGTTATTGATCTGACGCTTTAAAGTGCAGATCAATGAACTGGTCACTTAATTGATCTTCCTCCTCCTCCTGTTCTCTCCACAGAGGAGGTCAAAGGTCAGCAACAGAGACGGCTAAAGGAAAAAACCTATCATTCTTGGATCTCATCTCATCTTCAGCCTGTTATCCGGGGTCAGGTCTCAGGGGCAGCAGCTCCAGCAGGGGACCCCAAACTTCCCTTTCCCGGGCCACATTAACCAGCTCTAACTGGGGGATCCTGAGGCGTTCCCAGGCCAGTGTGGAGATCTAATCTCTCCACCTGGTCCTGGGTCTTCCCCGAGGCCTCCTCCCAGCTGGACGTGCCTGGAACACCTCCCTAGGGAGGCGCCCAGGGTTCATCCTTACCAGATGATCCTGAACCACCTCAACTGGCTCCTTTCAACACAAAGGAGCAGCGGCTCTACTCCGAGTTCCTCACGGATGCTGAACTTCTCCCCCTCTCTCTAAGGGAGACTCCAGACCCCCTCCTGAGGAAACACATTTCACACGCTTGGACCTGGACCTGGTTCTTTGGGTCCTGACCCAGCTTTCATGACCACAGGTGAGGGTAGGAACCAGGACTGAGGGTAGATCCAGAGCTTTGCCTTCCTCAGCTCTCTGTTCATCACAACGGTGCGGTAGAGCGACTGCAGCTCCGCCCCCGCTGCTCCGATTCTCCGGCCAAACTCACGCTCCATCGTCCCCTCACTCGTGAACAAGATCCCGAGGTACTTGAACTCCTTCACTTGGGGTCAGGACTCGTTCTTGGATATAATAACTAAATGATTGGTCTTACCTTACAGCCAAGACATTAAAGCCCCCCTCCACCCAAATAAGAATCTCTTCCTCTTCCTCCAGTTGATGTTTGAGCTTCACTCTGCAGAATCACGTCTGTGCAGAGTTTGATACGAGGACGTTGTTTTCACATTTATCTGCACTGATTGAAAATCCGATTTGGAGGGGCGGGGCCTACGAGTGTGATTTGCAATTATAATTATAATAACTTGGACTTATATAGCGCCTTTCATGGTACCCAAGGTCGCTTAACAATTGGGGGGGGTTAGGGGTCAAAGGACTCGGTGAAAAGAAAGGTTTTGAGTTGCTTTTTGAACACAGGCAGGGACGGGGCGGAGCGGACATGGAGCGGTAGGCTGTTCCAGAGTGTGGGAGCGTTGACAGAGAAGCCCTGTCCCCAAAAGTCTGTAACCTGGTGCGGGGGGTGGCCAGCAGGTCGTTGTCAGAGGTCCGCAGGGAGCGTGACTGAGTGTAGGGGTGGAGGAGATCTGTGAGGTGTTGTGGTGAGAGTCCATGGAGAGATTTGCAGGTGAGCAGGAGGATCTTGTAGGCGATGCGTGACTTGACTGGCGACCAGTGGAGCTGTTGGAGAATGGGAGTGATGTGCTGCCAGGGCTGTGTGTGGGTTCAAACCCCGGCAGCTGAGTTCTGAACATACTGCAGTCTGCACAGGGCCTTGGTGGGCGCTCCAGACAGGACACCATTGCAGTCG
Source organism: Echiichthys vipera (assembly GCF_963691815.1). Taxonomy (NCBI): domain Eukaryota; kingdom Metazoa; phylum Chordata; class Actinopteri; order Perciformes; family Trachinidae; genus Echiichthys; species Echiichthys vipera. The sequence continues at coordinate 2,298,215 of NC_139833.1, forward strand.
TCCAGACGGGAGGTGATGGAGGCACCGATGAGTGTCTCAGTTACTGAAGGTGTGAGTGAAGGCCTGAGTCGTGAGATGCTTCTGAGGTGGTAGAAGGCCGACTTGGTGACATTGTTGATGTGAGACCGGAAGGAGAGAGTGGAGTCCAGCATAACACCGAGGTTGCGCACCTCCGTAGATGGGAAAATGGAGCAGCCATCCACAACCAGGGCCAGGTCTCCAATTTTCTGATTTGTGACATCACAACTACCTGTCAGTTTTTAAATGAGGTAGAAGGCAGATATCTTTTGAAGGACTTTAATGTGGAAATTATACTTTTTGTGGGGAAAAAATGCTTTTTGAAAGAAACATTATTATATTATAAGCGGATTATTTGTATATGTGTTAATACACGTGGAGGGGATAGCTGTTTCTGTCCTCGCACATTCAAACGTGTCGTTGGTGCGTCACTGATCAATAAACCATCAGCTGTCTGATGTGTGAAACACTGTTGGACACTACACCGGCAAATACCGGGCTCCTGCTCCACCAGGCACCTCGAAAAGCACCACTTTCATTCCACCAACACATCCATGGGGTCCCCTCACTGCGTTTGTTATTTCTCTTGTTTGTTTGTTTGTTTGTTTGTTTTAAAACCCTGAGGATTGGACTGCAGAGAGAAGACAGAGTAGGCGTTGGCTGGGTTCAGGTTTGAGTTATTCACCCGACCCCACCAGATCTGACCGCAGGCCGTCAGCTGGCACGGTCAGCCGGTTTGTCCGCAGCAGCCGGTGTTGGGCTCACGTCTCACACAGACACACACACTCAACAGGCCTCTAATAATAACCCCACTGGACGGTCCGAGCATTGTTCATTTGTCCAGCAGACAGAGTGATGGAGGCAGCCATTTTCCCCCAGGGTGATCTTATCTTTCTATCTTTCTACACGTCAAAATGGCGTCACGATGACTCAAGCGTGTAGATCCCTCAGTAAGAGCGCGTTATATCTGTAAGTGCTGAGATTGAGCATCATGTTGCAGGGTTGACTGAACAGAGTTTGTTGCTCGGTCTCTTTGTTGTGATCATGGTTCGTGTTTGCTGAGAGACAGAGGAGTGGAGGGCTGGATGTGAGTCATCGTCTCCCTCCCGTGTCCCGGTCCCCGCGGGCGTGGCCTTTGTGCCGGCGCACAGATAACTTCATTTCCAGGCACTGATTCGATCACTGTGTGGGCATCTGCTGGCACACACACACCGACGCAGGAACTGCCCCACCCCCCGTATACGCCCACGCCACATCTGCAACTGAGCTTCTCCTGCTCATATACATTGTTATTATTAACATGGATGTATCCAACCTAGGATCATTTAAATCAGGGGCGTCAAACTCCAGCTCACAGTGGGCAGATGTGCATGTTCCTTCTGACCTGTTCCTTTCCAGTGCAGCTCCTTGTTCTTGTCGTGGTGTTTCTTCTGTTTGATTCTTTGGTCACAGCCACGGTGACAAACAGCTCTTTACCTTCACACACAGATCATCTGCTGAAAGCTCCTGTCCTCCATCTTTCTTTGGGTCGTTTTTGGGGAGTTTTCATCTGTTTTAAGTAATTTTGTCACGTTTTTGTTGTCTTTTGTGTCTGTTTTTAGTCATTTTGTCATGTTTTTGTGGTGTTTTGTGTCTGTTTTTAGTCATTTTGTTGTCTTTTTGTGGTGTTTTCATCTGTTTTTAGTAGTTTTGTGATGTTTTGCGTCTGTTTTTAGGCGTTTTGTCACGTTTTTGTGGTGTTTTGTGTCTGTTTTTAGTAATTTTGTCACGTTTTTGTGATGTTTTGCGTCTATTTATAGTAATTTTGTCACGTTTTTGTTGTGTTTTGCGTCTGTTTTCAGTCGTTTCTTCACGTTTTTGTGATGTTTTCATCTTTCTTTACTAAAAAAGAAAAACAAAGACAGATCATCTGCCTCCCACCGCTGCTGAAAGCTCCTGTCCTCCATCTTTCTTTGGGTCGTTTTTGGGGAGGGGTGGATTCAGTGTGTCTGCAGAGACTGGTAGCATGGATGCTCATGTGTGTGAACAGAAAAGGAGACGTGGATGTGCTTTATACTCACGGGCCAGCTCTCAGAGAACCATGATATGATCTTGAGGGCCTAATATAATTACACCACGGGCCAGATTTGGCCCACGGACCTGAGTTTGACACCCCTGATTTAAATGATCTGAACAGGAGCGAGTAAGTGATGAACGCCCTCATCTTTGACTTTGTTTGATGACTTTGTCGTGTTTTGGTTCTTGTGCTTTCTCGTCCTTTTTTGTGATCTAAGGTGGGACGGCGCGGTGGAGTGGTGGTTAGCACTGTCGCCTCTCAGTAAGAGGGTTCCTGGTTTGAATCCTGGCTGGGGCCCTTCTGTGTGGAGTTTGCATGTTGTCCCCGTGTGTGCGTGGGTTTTCTCCGGGTTCTCCGGTTTCCTCCCACAGTCCAAAGACGTGCAGGTGTTGGGTTCATTGATGACTCTAAATCACCCGTAGGTGTGAATGGTTGTCTGTCTCTGTTCGTCTCTATGTGTCCTGTGATAGACTGGCGTCCTGTCCAGGGTGGACCCCGCCTCACGCCCGATGTCAGCTGGGATCGGCTCCAGCCCCCCACGACCCCGACAGGGACAAGAGGCTGAAGATGAATGAGTGATCTAAGGTCTTTTCTACATCTGATACAGCGGTTTGTTGTGATTAACTCTGACGAGAGTTATCTAAGGAACTTTGAGTAGTAGCACCCTTAAAAGTGCAGAGTTCGGTACACAACCCATACTGCCAACCGACTCTTCTGATCCAATCACCACACTTTTCTGAGTGAGCATCTGAATGAGTGCTATTGATATGAGGGAGGCGGCAGCAGCTCTTATCAGTATTAGAGCAGATAACTGTGGGCTCAAACATCCAGGTCACAACCTTTGCTAATCTTGTTCTCGTGGAGGATTATAGTTTTTATTTCCTATCACGAGCCGCTCCTTCAGTCTCAGATCACCGAACCGACCTGCAGCTGTCATGAGCAGATTGCACATTGCGGTGCAACTCCTGCTCTATTTTAATCCAGGCCGGTGACTGAGGCAGGATTTGATCATGTTGTAATACTGCCAGATGCCTCAAGCTCTGTTCACACACCGATAGACGGCTCCTGGTGTTTTGGCGGCGGGGGTTTGGAGCACGAGGTGCAAATACCGAAAATGACATCACCTGTCGGGCAACAACAGGGAACTAATAACTCATCTGCGGCGCCTCATTTTCTAATAAACGCAGCGTCTTCAGTGCACCTTAAGCATTCTGTCTGTGGGGACAGAAATAAACATTGGCGTCGATAAACGTTCCAGCACAACAACGACCCGTTGTTGAGTATGACTCAACCATCCACCCCGACCTCCTCTCTAAGTGGAGTTTGAGGCTCGTTATACCACATCACCTGACTTCCGGAGCACTCACTGATGGTTAAAAGAACGGTGCGTTGAGTCATACAGACGCTAGAGGGCGCTGAATACGTTTTATATCAACATTTCATATCGACAATTTTGGTGGTTTGCAGAAATGTACGCCACCAAACAGGTTGTATGGAAGCAGAAGTGACAAATGACATTAGAGAGCATGCAGCTTTAAGTGGAGTCTCCCCCTGCTGGACATTAGAGAGAATGCAGCTTTAAGTGGAGTCTCCCCCTGCTGGACATTAGAGAGAATGCAGCTTTAAGTGGAGTCTCCTCCTGCTGGACATTAGAGAGAATGCAGCTTTAAGTGGAGTCTCCTCCTGCTGGACATTAGAGAGAATGCAGCTTTAAGTGGAGTCTCCTCCTGCTGGACATTAGAGAGAATGCAGCTTTAAGTGGAGTCTCCTCCTGCTGGACATTAGAGAGAATGCAGCTTTAAGTGGAGTCTCCTCCTGCTGGACATAAGAGAGAATGCAGCTTTAAGTGGAGTCTCCTCCTGCTGGACATTAGAGAGAATGCAGCTTTAAGTGGAGTCTCCTCCTGCTGGACATTAGAGAGAATGCAGCTTTAAGTGGAGTCTCCCCCTGCTGGACATTAGAGAGAATGCAGCTTTAAGTGGAGTCTCCTCCTGCTGGACATTAGAGAGAATGCAGCTTTAAGTGGAGTCTCCTCCTGCTGGACATTAGAGAGAATGCAGCTTTAAGTGGAGTCTCCTCCTGCTGGACATTAGAGAGAATGCAGCTTTAAGTGGAGTCTCCTCCTGCTGGACATTAGAGAGAATGCAGCTTTAAGTGGAGTCTCCCCCTGCTGGACATTAGAGAGAATGCAGCTTTAAGTGGAGTCTCCTCCTGCTGGACATTAGAGAGAATGCAGCTTTAAGTGGAGTCTCCTCCTGCTGGACATTAGAGAGAATGCAGCTTTAAGTGGAGTCTCCTCCTGCTGGACATTAGAGAGAATGCAGCTTTAAGTGGAGTCTCCTCCTGCTGGACATTAGAGAGAATGCAGCTTTAAGTGGAGTCTCCTCCTGCTGGACATTAGAGTAAAACAACAGTCACTTTAGCAGTCATATGCCAACATTTGCATAATTGTCACATTTTACCATCCTGTCCTTCCATGAGGCCACATGTCCCTCTGTTCAGTGCCCTAACTGTCCACCAGGGGCCCTCTGACTTGTGTCCCATTGACCTCACTCCCACATCTGGCCCGCCCCGCCCCGCCCACCTACTCACCTGTTCCCACTTTCCTCATCAGCCCTGCAGATTTGCAAACCAGCCCTTTGCTCCTTGCTGTCAGATTGCTTTCTTACCTTCTTCTGTTACCTGGGCCTGGACCTGGGCCTGGACCTGGACCTGGACCTGGACCTGGACCTGGACCTGGACCTGCCTGTGTACCTCCCTGCACCTGTAAGTGAGCCTATTTCTGCACCTTCACTGGTAAAGTCATTGAACATCTGTGTGCGTTTGGTCTGAGTGTGACACATAAAGGTTCTGATTCTAAAAAGGGAAACATTCATAATGATGCACGAACCATCATCATCATCATCATCATCATCATCATCATCATCATCATCATCATCATCATCATCATCATCCTCATCATCATCATCATCATCATCATCATCATCATCAGGAAAAACTGTCTTTTGTCGTCCAAACTTAACCGTCTCCTTTAGTGTCTAAACTTAACCGTCTCCTTTAGTGTCTAAACTTAACCGTCTCCTTTAGTCGTCTAAACTTAACCGTCTCCTTTAGTCGTCTAAACTTAACCGTCTCCTTTAGTCGTCTCAACTTAACCGTCTCCTTTAGTCGTCTAAACTTAACCGTCTCCTTTAGTCGTCTAAACTTAACCGTCTCCTTTAGTCGTCTAAACTTAACCGTCGCCCTTTGTTGTCTAAACTTAACCGTCTCCTTTAGTCGTCTAAACTTAACCGTCTCCTTTAGTCTAAACTTAACCGTCTCCTTTAGTCGTCTAAACTTAACCGTCTCCTTTAGTCGTCTAAACTTAACTGTCTCCTTTAGTCGTCTAAACTTAACCGTCTCCTTTTGTCGTCTAAACTTAACGGTCTCCTTTAGTCGTCTAAACTTAACCGTCTCCTTTTGTCATCTAAACTTAACGGTCTCCTTTAGTCGTCTAAACTTAACCGTCTCCTTTCGTCGTCTAAACTTAACCGTCTCCTTTAGTCGTCTAAACTTAACAGTCTCCTTTTGTCGTCTAAACTTAACCGTCTCCTTTTGTCGCCTAAACTTAACCGTCGCCCTTTGTTGTCTAAACTTAACCGTCTCCTTTAGTCGTCTAAACTTAACCGTCTCCTTTAGTCTAAACTTAACCGTCTCCTTTAGTCGTCTAAACTTAACCGTCTCCTTTAGTCGTCTAAACTTAACTGTCTCCTTTAGTCGTCTAAACTTAACCGTCTCCTTTAGTCGTCTAAACTTAACTGTCTCCTTTAGTCGTCTAAACTTAACCGTCTCCTTTAGTCTAAACTTAACCGTCTCCTTTAGTCGTCTAAACTTAACCGTCTCCTTTAGTCTAAACTTAACCGTCTCCTTTAGTCGTCTAAACTTAACCGTCTCCTTTAGTCATCTAAACTTAACCGTCTCCTTTAGTCGTCTAAACTTAACCGTCTCCTTTAGTCGTCTAAACTTAACCGTCTCCTTTAGTCGTCTAAACTTAAGAGTCTGTGTAGTTAATCTGTCACAGAGCTCAGATTTGAAGACCACTGGCACAGATTAGTGGTTACCATGGCATCCTCCTGGAGGTGCGCTGTATGTTTTTGAGTGCTACATGAATAATTTTATTCTTTGGCAGCGTGGCGCAGTAAAAAACGCTGTTACTGAGGGTCAAAGCACCCGTCAACAACCCGCGTTTACAGCGCGCCAAGTTTTCACTAACAAGCTCCCTGGTTACCATGAAACTTGGCAACGCTGCTTGTGAAGTATTGTTGCGTTTGATGTGACTTATCTGCAGTCGGAACAATTACAACCAGTTCTGAACACATGTAGGAATATCTGAACAGGGCTGCGCTTCGTTTAGTCCTGCAGCCGTGTTCTGGTGTGATATACAGACTGTAAGGGCGCCCTCCCACTGTGCCTCCGTCCCGTGCCCCGTGCTGTAGGGTCCTTGTCCCCCCCCTCCAGGCCCGTTTGTACTCACACTACCTGGGCCTCGGAGAATGCTTCTTGCTGCCTATACGTCATCACGCCGTAACACGTCACACGCATTGATGACGTCATGGCGATGCGTGGCTTTGTTTCCAGATCTTTCCGTAGACCTCGGAGTATTTGTGCGTCTTGTCGACTGTTTTTGAATCTTTTCATCGACCAAATCTGCAGTAAACACTCCACCTCCGCATCACACCAACGTGAACCTTTCACCGCCATTGTTTTAAATGTCCGTGCATGGTCCCTCCTTCTTTTTTCTACGTCCCAACAGGCGCACAGGAAATGACCTCAGAACCGCCGTAGGCCTCGTGCTTGTACACGTGTGCACGCTCGTGCTCGTACACGTGCAAACATGCTTTACTAAAGCCCACCTCTCCCAAACGGGCCGTGGACGGCAAGTGTGCTGCGCCTAGACGCGGTACGGTTGCACTCACACTGTTCAAAGGAACCAGACTTTAGCCATAAAACGTGCTTGGGCACGGTACGGATGGACAGTGGGAGTGCACCCTAAGACACACAAAACAGTTGACTGGTCCAGCCATGACCAGTGGCCACTAAATTACCATGGGGAGGGAGGGGGAGGTGTGTGTGTACGAGTCCATTAGCAGAGTAAACCTCTTTCAGCTCTTTATGGAAGTGTGTGTGCGTGTACACGTGTGTGTGCTCTGATGGCCATCTGCCTGCCTTCATCCGTCTCCACTGATTTATCTCCTGATGTCACTGATGGTGTAAATGACGGAGGAGCTGCAGAGCCGGACCGAGGAGCAGGTGTCAGATCCCCGTTATAACAGAAGAGGCATGAAGGCGTTTGTTATAAGCTATGAGAAAATAGCAAAACTGATTTGGTACCACTGAATAATAAGTCTGAAGCCCTTCAAGAGGGCTGGTTAAACACAACTAACACTACTGAAGGGGCAACTGTGGCTCAGTAGCAGAGTGGGTCGTCCTCCATTTGAGAGATTGGCAGTTTGAGCCCCACCTCCCCCTGGTCCACATGTCGAAGTGTCCTTGGGCAAGACACTGAACCCTGAATTGCTCCCTGTGCTGCACATGGGTGTGTGAATGTGGTGTGAATGGTTAGATTAGATGGTCTGTAGATGTCCACCGCCGTCTGTGTGAATGCGACAAGTAGTGTGAAAGCGCCTTGAGTAGTAAGAAGACTAGAACGGAGCTATATAAGTCCATTTACCATCTTTTTACCATGTAACGCAACATAGTCTCATCCACAGGTTTGCATGAGATCCTACAAGATACGACTGATCTATTTAAGGCCAGGAAACAGTGAGCTGTTGGGCTGCTTCTCAATGTGAACAGAGCCTTCTGCTAAGGCTCGTAGCATTGTAAAACAGTTTTTAAGCAAACTCTGGGTTCACTAACTACGCTGTTGCTGCTTTGTTTCCTGTGTAGGGACTCTTCTCATGCTGCTGCAGAGTTTGCTGTTATTTTCAGCAGCATTAGTGGTTAAAAAAGACCTTTGAATGCCTTCAGCGCACAGCCCGAGCTAGTCAGTGTTAGCCGCGTCTGGCTATTAGCGACTATCCGGAATTTCTCTGTTAATGTTGATGTCTCGATGGCGTATTTGATGTGTATTTATCCCGAAAAAGACCCTTGAATGCATTTACGCTGGAATTACCCTTTAATATGAAGGCTATTAATAACTGAAACAACAATAATTGTATTACCTCTAGCAGAAAGCTTAGTAGAAAACATAATATTAGATGTTTTTGTCTTATTTGTTCCTGTTCTCCTCTCAGGAGAGTTCTTCCCCTCACAGTTGGGGATTGAACAGCGGACAGATCTATTGAGAGCTGCATGCCAGACAGCTGCCGTAATGCCGCTTCACCACCGCGGCCTTCTCTCAGTGAATACAACCGGCCGTGGTTTCCTTCCTCTCTGAATGAATCCCTCAGATTTGGGCAACGAGGAGGCGAGCACCCTCTGAAATAGTCCTCATTGTTTGGAAAACGGACTAATGAATGACAGGGGCGGGGGGGGGGGGGGGTTCGGAGAGAGGAGATGAGGTCACACATTGTTCCCTCTTTTGCATTTTCTCCTCGGCCGTCTCATGGGACGGCTGTGGGCTTCAGTGCTGCTTTGTTAGCGCGCCTGTTTTGAGGTGGTGGAGCTGGGATGTTGCCCGCTCCGAGCACACAAAAGAAACCGAGGTTGTCTTGAGGATTTATTTTTACTCTTAAAGAGAAAGTTTAGAGTTTTGGTTTCATCCATCATCACTGACCAACTCCATTTACAATAACACTCATAGAACATCAACACCGTACTGACAAAAGCCTCCCTGTGGTATTTGTCACACTGTGTTGAGGTTTGGGGAAATGCGTAGAAAACACATATAGACCCTTTAATTAAGCTTCAAAAAAAGGCTTAATTATAATTATAAATAAAGAGGTTTACTGTGAATGAGCCTGTGAATGTTCTGATGTGTCCAGGTCGTCGTTCTCCTCGAAGCAATTTTAGTCAAAAGCAACTGGACTTGGTTCTTTGTCTAGGAAGACGTTTCACCTCTCATCCAAGAGGCTTCATCAGTTCATGTACGCATCTGACCAGGACCAGGACCAGGACCAGGACCAGGACCAGGACCAGGACCAGGACCAGGACCAGGACCAGGACCAGGACCAGGACCAGGACCAGGCTGAGACTGGACCAGGACCAGGACCAGGCTGAGACTGGACCAGGACCAGGCTGGGACTAAAACTCTAAACTTTGGGAATATCTATGACACAATTATTAGATTGAAATGGGAACTCTGTAGATCAGTGGGTTTATAATTCTGTCTCTCTGTCATCAGAAAATCATCAGTAGTTATAGCTGGGGTGCAAACGGATGATTGATATGATTGCCTTCAGAATTCTCTTGGTGGTGCTAGCAATAAATGAAAGCGTACTAATTGAACATCATCTCTATTTTCCATACAATTAGTATGATTTTACAGTGTCTGGGCAAGAACACTGAGGCAGACACACTGGAAATGATTAGGAAAGGATGGACCCATAAAAGTGTTATCTTTGGCATTAAAGCTCTTGGTATTATACTGAGTTGCCAACATGTTTTATTTCCCAAAGAAAAGCTAAAACCAATTCAGAGGAAAGATAAACTGTTCATTAGTGATCAGCCTAAGTGAGTTTCAGCTTTCCAGAAGACAAACCGTCTTCAATCGTTTGAATACAACAGTTGGAATAATGATAATGTCCATGTGTGAGGTGCACTGTGCGAGTAAACCAGAGACTCGGCGCGTATCATGAATCTAATGTTTATTTGGGACTGTAAATGTACCGCAGCAGAAAACCTTGTAAAACATGCAAAGATGAGTCATTAGTTGTCCAGTGAAATGAAATAATTTACCAGCAGAAACAAAATGGCCGTCTGTTTGATACACTGTGAAATAGCAGCTCTACAGAGAACCCTACCCTTCCTTTGTCATTGATTTCCATCAGTCTGCAAAATCAGATTAGGTAGCAATCAATAAACACTTTGACTTTCCAATGACACTCTTTGTTCTGTCTTCATGCTGTTAACTCATGCAGAAACCTTCTTCAAAAGCATGCACACTGAAAGACTGAAGAGTTTAAAGGATTACGATAGAAGACAAAATGGTTAGAAACGAGGCAAGTGCTCGGTATCAAGAGATAGACTTGGCACATTGGTGGTTAGTGTCACTGAGGTGTGCACCAAGGCACAACTTTGGTTTTCATAGTAAATGTAGTAAACAGCAAGCAAACTTTTCCTCTGACTAGCATTGGTTAGATCTAAAACTGCTTTAACGCACTACTTACTATACCCCTTCCTCCCCAGATGACCAGGAACCCCCTTCGATGTCAGACTCGTCCGAATGCACCAATTCTCCCTCAACATTTCTGCACAACACCTGCTTCGCCTCCGAATGCATCTGCTCCTGTTCCTTCTTAACGGCCGGGGCCTTAGATGAGTCAATGTCCACCCTGGAGTTCCAGTTATCCACGTTTTCCAAATTCCCCCAAACCAAATTGTCAGCAAACCCTAGATTCTGATTGGTTTGCTCTGCCGCTTCGTTACAGGCATCGTCTGGTTGATAGGTGGCACCGGTCTCCAAGGAGGACACCCAGAAGTCATTCTTTAAGCCGGAGCTGAAGAAATCGTGGAGGGTGTTGTCTTTGCCGTTTGTTTTCAATAGTTCTGTTGAGTTCTTCACCGCGAAGATGACTTTTTCATCAGGTACAGTGTCGGGGGAGATCTCGAGGGAGTCCTCTTTACATGTCACAACTCCCTCACGGGAGCCTCCGTCACCACCTTCAGCTGATTCAGGCACATTATCGCTTTCTTCATTCTGATCCTCACTTGGGTTCTCTAGGACTTCCCATTCACCTGGTTCTGGCAATGCCTGAAGGTCTGCAACATGCTCAAGTAGATGTTCTTGAGATGCATTGGATGATTCGGGTGCAACCTCTTTCTCCTCTGTAGGGGCAGCCACCTCTTGCAGGTATTCCTCATCTGCTGTTTCCTGCAACACAGACTTTGGGTCCTCCAAGTTGTCCATTTCTTGATCAAGCTTGTTGATGAAGTCAGCGAGGCCAGACTGATCTTCTGTAGCATCAGCATGTGTAACCATGGACACATTGTGTTCATCCTCTTCCTCTCTTTTATCTGGAGCATCTATCGCCTCTTGATCTTCATGCTGGACCTCCTCGTCCGCCAGAGGCATTACCACTGATGACTCACTGAAATATAGGTTCTTGTTGGTAGATGCAAGTTGGCCGGTTACGCTGGCTTCATGCTCTGCACAGGAAGATATTCCAGTATCTTCTTCCTCTGTCATTTCCTCGAGAGTCTTGCGCTGCAGACGTAGTAAGTCCTCGCTCTCACTGACCTGCTGCTGTGCAAAGTGAGCACTGTAGCTATCTGTGGCAAGGTTTTCTAATTCCTGTTCCACAAGCCTGTCTGTCTCCAACTCCTCATCATAGTACACATTAGTGGGTATCATGGGTTTTGTGAGTTCTTCAATGTCTTCCTCCGAATGTCCCTCACTGACTTTTCCACTCGTTTCTTCTGCATTCACCAACGTAGCATTCTCACTCACAGTCATACCATCATCCCTGTCCTCAATGTGAGTATATCTCAGATTATAATCCTCATCCAATGCTTCCCCTTCGACTTCTTCGCAAAGAGCTTCCATAGTTCCAAACCTTTTTGACTTGTCTTCGCTCCACATTTCCGTCTCTTCAACCTTCTTTTCCTGCTCACCTTCACTGGACTCGCTCTCATCCACGTGTGACGCCTGAGTGTTGGCGTCGGTCTCGTCGCTCTTGTATCGAATCAGAGGACGAGTGTCGGCAAGAGTGTTATCCTGAGCGTAGCTGTCGCTCTCCACCTCGGTCCTCCATGACACAGAGACATTTTGAGAGGAGTCCTCTTCGTCGTCTTCTTCGTTGTCCATTGTTGAAGAGGATCCTTTGTTGTCATATTGCTGTACATCTGTGGAAAGATCCGGCTTAATTTCTTTCTTGTCATGCTCTTGTTCTCGTGCTGATATGTCTTCCTCTGGTTCAGCATGTTGTCCTTTTTCGTCGTCCCTTTTTAGGCCATCATCGCTCTTCAGATCAACCTTTCTTTCTATTACACTATCCCATGTATCCATCTCTTCTCCATCCGGGTACAACTTATCTTCAACATCTGTCTCATTCGTTTCTGTTATAGCGCAGCCTATCTCAGCTGCATCTTCCTTCAAGATGTTTTCCTCTGGGCTGAACAAGCTTCCCTCAGGCTCACATTCAGACACTAAACTGCTCGTCCTGGAATCAAAGTTTGGTTCAATTACCGCCTCAGTTTCAGAGTCGGACATTTCCTCTTGCAAATGCTCTGCTTCTTTGCCTCTCCGCTCTTTCTCTCCTCGTGCATCAATTGGAGCATGCACCTCTTGTATATCTTCTTTTTCTGCAGGTATTTCAAAAGGCACATCCTTATCAGACTCATCTGAGAAACCACATGATTCCTCTGTCATCCGGACATGGTATGGCGTAAGGTTGGGTCTACTAAACTGATCCACTTCATCATTGAAGGGTGGCTCAGTGCTGAGACCTGACTCAACCTGATAACTCACAACTGACTCAGTTAGTGGTCGGTCCAAACCAACAATGTTCCAGTCCTCTTCACCTTTGTTGTCCCCTGATATTGTTTCAGCTTCCTGCTCATTGGGAGGTGATAGAGGCTCAGCGTAGGTGACTTTCTCATGAACCTCCTGTGGTCTGAAATTTTCAACGGCTCCGTCCTGCAGTATCCTGGGATAAGGGGTTTCCCATGTTGACGTTGTCGTGTCTTCATATGCAGGTTTTGTGGATATCTTTGGAGTTTCAGTGCGGGTTACAGGCGCTCTACTCCAGAATGGCGTTGCAGTAACCGCTGTTGGCCTTCTTACTGTTATCCCACCGACAGATGAGAGGGAAGTGGTCTTGTGGCTAACGGACATCTGGGTCTGGTAATTCTTTTTAACCCCCTGAGGACTGAAAACTGCATCTGTGGAGAGCAAGAGCAGAGTTCATGAATACATAATGAACTACTGTAGTGACTTGCACCAACATCTCTTGATTTTAAACCAATTTCTATGTCCAATATCATAAGATCTTTGATCTCCGCACAGCTTTGACTAGTATTTTAAATCATCCTGAGTACTCTTAACGTGGCAGTGATGCTGTGGAGAACCTGCCTCCCCAAAGCATTATTCAAATGTATGTTCTCAGTGGAGCTTGGACACTAATGGGGAGATATTGATCGTCACTTCCTTTCACCGTTGTCTAAGTTACTGGAAAGCAAAGCCATATGGCTCAATAACCTTTGGGGACTCTCTGAGGGGACTTGCATTACAAGACCCAAAGTGCCTACCTCAGCTCCCTTGGCCAAGCCCACCCACCCACCCACCCAGTTAGACTAATATGATTACAAACGGGATGAAACATGTCCCCCACTCTGAGGGGCTTTTAGTTAGACTGATTTAAATTATACCCTTACATAGGAGAGTGTGCAGTAAAAGGAGGATTTATGTGACATATTGAGGTTGTAATCACTGCAGTCATGAAGTCGCCGACACAGTGCCGATGTATTCATATTTACTTTAATTACCTGTGATGTTTCTTGGCTGATTGAACAGAGAGATGTCTCCCCTGGGGCTTTCGCTGTCCAGCAAAGCTCTGTAGAGACAGACAACAAGATAAGCAGGTTACACCCTAAAGTTGTGCAGCTCTAACAAACATGTGAATATTGCGATGCCTGCATTTTGGATTTGAATGCAGGCACGATGCGGCACACAGAGCGATGGGCGCGAAGAGCATGTTGCTCTCGAGCAGCGGGAACGGACTGAGGTCTGTTGTTATGGTAATGAAGGGAAGAGCCTGCCATTGAGGAGCCATCTGCAGTGCACAAACCTCTGCCATCATTCCTCACACACACACACATAGACGGCACACACATGCACACCGACACACAGCAGATATTATGAGCAGCCCATGCGGCACTAACACCACTGTCTGCATTCACACATGTGGACCACACCAGTTTCCATTCCAACACATAATATAATTAGCTGCATGTCTGGCAGTTAACGGCATGTTTGTGACAGCATTTCCTTATCATATGAGATACATATCAAGGTATAACAACAATAAATCAGGTAGTGAATGACATTGAAGTTTGTCCTCTAGTTGTTCCTCCCCCTCCAGCTCCTGTGCTGTTACTCTAGACTCCCATAGCTCATAAATTGGTGGGTGAGGGTCAATATTTTGAGGAGGGGGAGAAGGAGAAAGAAGACTCCACTATAGAGCTGCATAATGGATAAGTTGCTCCGTCCAAGACATCAGAGAATGCTGTTTCAATGAGTTGACCTTTAGTCCAGACGGCTCCACCCATTGTGGACGGCTCTTTATGTGCCTGCTTCTCTCACACACCAGCAGAAGATTGTTTGTCCACGCTGTTACCGAGCGTTAGATTAATCGTCTACATCAGAGGTGACATAGTTGTGGTGATAGCTCAGCCGGATGCTCCACAACTCCAAAAACTGTCTTATTAAGGTCTAGTCCACGCAAACACAGGGGTTTTTGAAACCGCCTCAGTCAGATGGTCACGTCTAGAGTGGTCCACACCTCCACATGGAGTCTCCATGGATACAACTGACTGTTTACCGTTGCAACGTGGGACGACAAGAAATCGCCGTTTTTCCTTGGTTTTCCTGTCCACACGTGTCTGCTGAAGCTGTCACTCAAGAGGCCACGCCCCTAATTATTCATAAACTTTAACCTTAAACTTGCTTGGTAAAAAAACAATTCACCCCCCTCAGTGTTGTCATGGAGATATGACTTAAACAGACAGCCTAGGATGTTTTTTTGTACCAGGCCTTAAACAGGTTTAATTATGCTGTGTAAACGGCCTGTTTAACATGGGGGTCAATGAGAAACTGCTCTGTTATGAAACATGCCCCTAGTGGACACTCGGAGAACTGTAATTTTTGGCACTTTCTTATTGGATCAACCAGGAAGTTGCTGTGGTGGGGGCTTGGCTAAACCCGGTCACGTTATGGTAGTTTTGGTGTCGCGGTGCACTTCTGGTCTGGCAGTCCGTCGCCTTTTCACGGTCGACTTTCGTATCATATCATTATTTTAACTCACCCGTCCAAATAAAGTACGGATTAAAGTTCTGCATGATTAAGTGCGGGACGCTTTGAGTGACAGGTGGCTGCCGTCACAGGTGCTGAGCATCGACTGTAGGCTTCACTCTGCCTGCCTCAACCACACCCATATTTGGTTTAGCTGGGAGCAGGCGGAGTCGGGCGCTGCCAAGACGGCGGCGGCCATTTTGAGCTTAATTTTGGCTCTTCAGAAACCTGTGGGTGACGTCAGAGACTACATCCATATATTACAGTCCACGCTCGATACAGAGACATCAGATGATATTGATTGTCTCAGACTGCATAAGATTCTGGATCGACTCATGTGCAGATTTTCTTAGTATTGATCAGTGACATGGATCAATGTGTGTCATTTAAAAAAGTACAAGGAGGCAGAGATGGCGACTGCTTTGCTCAGGGACCTGCCCGATATCTTGGAAAAGACTGTGATTTGCCACCTTTACCCTGCAGAGGATGATTAGATATTTCATCTTCACCTTTTGATCGTCTTGTGACAAAAGCATTCAGCAGCAGTGATCTAGAAATCACATTTCCTTGATCTGTCATTGTACCTGTACGCTGCTACCTCCAGGCCCAGAGACATCTTCTGCTCCAGAAGGCCGCGGTTCTCCAGGAGGATGTGATCCATCTGTTGGCCCAGCTCCTCTCTCTCTGCCTCCAGGCCGTCCAAGTGCTCCTGCCAAAACAGGAAATGAAGCAGGAAAAGGAAGCGGTTAAAAAAAAAAAGAAGGTAGGAAAGCATTCTCACAATGAAGTATGAACATTGTTTGTGCCATTGTGTGTCACGTTTTGTTTATAGAATACAATCTTTGTTTTAACTGATTTGAAAGTGACTTTTGCACAAGTTAACACTTTAACTCGTCACGCTGGTTTGTTTTAATGTCGGTTCATGCGACCTTGGTGCGAGTCCCCAGGACCACAGTGAGAGGAGGCAGCATTGTCATGAAAAGGGTTTAATTTGGGTGCTTCACCCCTCAGACCTCACTGTGACCCGGAACTAATCCTCACAGCCCCAGCCTATAAATATGTCGTCCCCCAGTCGCTCTCAGACCCAAATGTCTTCATGCCATCAGAATATTTAATTAGCATACTGAGGATGGAAAGCCTTCGGGGGCAAGAACTCACAAACGCTTCTTCAGTGGGACATCTGCCATGTTGCCAGGAAAACCAGATATACAAATATAAATATATATATATATAGATCTATATCATGTGGTCGTTAGAGTGAGAGGAAAGCTATCTGATCTTTTAAGACTTGACCAGTCATGGGTAATTGATGTGAAACAGTGGATGTGTCATTGCGTCGCGCCCACGTTGATTATCAGCTGGTCACATTCCCCTGTGGTTTGTCACTTCATTATTTTCGACTGCGTCTATTTGTGCCGTGTGAAGCTGCAACAGACTGACTTTAGATTTCATGTTTCATAGGAAACAGCCGATGACCGTGTGAGGATAGTTTTCACACAGCACAAGTTCCCCAATTTGCAGCAGTTACTTTTCACAGCTTCTCTGAGAGAAAAGAAGAAGAAGAAAGAAAGTAATCATTTAATGGCAGGGCTTTTATTTTGAAATGCCATCTCTATAACAGTGTGCCATATATTGGTCAACTGATAGATGTGTGTAGGCCTGTATGTATAGGAAAATGATCAGTCTGCATATCCAGTCTTTGTAAAGAGAGCTATTAGTCCCTGTTCATCTAAACTGTTAGAAATTCATTTGTATTATAATCACTAATCAGTGAATTGGAATCAAACAAACAAAACGTCTTCACTCTTCACATCTTGCTGGTAACCGGTTAACGTTTGCTACCATCAGCTCTCACAGACGCCGGGTAACGTTACACAAGCGTTTGTAATGTAAACGTTGAATATTTTTACTATTAAAATGAACACAGAAAGTTATTTGAGTCATCGTGTCTCAAGTCTTTAACTTTCAAAGTCCAAGTTGGATCTCAAGTCTTTTATTTTCTGTCAAAACGGTGACTTGAGTGCACACCTCTGATCGACTGACACACAATTACCAACTAAGACTGATCAGTTGTGATGGACATTTGTCATTTTTGTCAATTTATACATTCATCTTCAACCGCTTGTCCCTTGCGGGGTCGCAGTTTATCCAAAAACATAAAGTCATCAATAATGAAAATACTTGTTAGTTGCATTCTTTGTGTACGGCCAGAGCCAGAGTTTACAGGCCCATTAAACAGGGTCTGTAGGTGTTCTGCTCTCACCTGCAGCTGCTGGACCTCCTCGTGGTATCTGTGTCCCTGCTGGGCTGCAGTCTTCTCCAGGTGCAGCCTGACGTCCTGAGCCGAGGCGATCTCCTTCTCCAGGGCTTGGAGCTTCAGCTGACTCTCGTTCTTCTCCTGACCCACTACGGTCAAACGGCTCCTGGCTTGGTTAAGTGACTCCTCTAGCCGGTCTAACTGCCCCTGATAGGCCTCTGTAGCCTCCTGCCAGGCCCTGTTGGCCCTCTCGGAGTACTCCTGCTCCAGCTGTAGGAGGTTTGGTTCCTGTTTGCCTCTTTGAGCCAACGTGGGTGGCATTGCGGCTCTAGAATGGGTCAAGGTGGCCTCCATGTGGGCCACATCTTCCTGATGGGTCTGAATGAGGTGCCTCATCTCATACTCCAGCTGAGCGACCTTCTCCCTCAGCCACATCTGAGCCCTGTGCTCCTCATCCAGCTCCTTCCTGCTTTGCTCCAGCTTCTTCTTGGCCTCCACGTGGGCCTGAGCCTCCCTCTGCCTTTGCAGGTCCAGGTCTCGGAGCTCCTCGGCCACCCTGTCAACCTCATGCTCTGTGTAGACCCTGTCCCTCCAGGCTGCGTCCACCTCCAGTCTCACCTGCCGCAGCTCTTCCTCCAGGCCCTTCCTTCGCGTCGAGCCTCCGTGATTGCTTCGCCTCAGGGCTTGGATCTCTTCTGCAAGCGTCGCATTCTCCTCCTCCAGGAGTTTGACCCGGCTCAGATAGGTCTCGAGGCGTCGGTTCAGGTTCAGCATCTGGTGCTTCTCCTCGCCCAGGTGGCTGTGGTGGAAGGTTTTAGGCCCCCTGTAGAGCGCCATGTCAGTGTGAGGAAGCAGAGAGATCTGTCAAACGGAGGCCTCTCTCAGAGGTGCACTGATTATGGTTTGGCAGCCGACTGTAACTCCGTGTCCAGGCCTGAGTCAGTCAGTGAGTGTGTGTGTGTGTGTGTGAGGCTCCCGTGAGGCTCTGGTAGTGTGACTGTGCCAGCAAGAGGCTTCCCTTTCATACTGAAGGGGCCGGACACATGGACAGGAGGGGAGGAGGGATGGAGAGGGAGGAGACTGAAGGCTGGAGAGGGAGGGGATGAGGAGCCGAGGTCGGAGGAAGAGGGAGAGGAAGTAATGGTGAAGGAGAGATGGGGGGGGCTGAAGGAGATGGGAAAGGGCAGCCAGAGACAATGATGTCATTTCCACGGTTAACTCTTTCACCACTGGAGGAACAAAACCCTGACAATGGATAACTAGAAATTACACAGACACAGAGAACCTAAAGCTCGTCTCCTCTAATTCTCTCTGTTTCTACCGCCACAATCCCCAAAAATGTCCCGGATTAAACCATCAATAAGTAGTTTGTGTGAAGCAGCATCATCGGAGTTGCATTGCAGTCAGCAAGGAGGAGGTTGTTGTTGTTTTTACTGCAGGTCTCCTCCTTTGCAAAATCAATGAACCAGGTGATTAAATCAAGTCAAAACCTTGATTAAAGCAGCTTCACGTTAAAAGTCAGTGTTTCCTTGGTGGACACAGGACGTCCTGGAGGAGCTGCAGGCTAATGTTTACTCCGTCATCCCATGTAAAGTAAAAATGTGACTTAAAAGTGGATAGAAAGTTCATTTATGAGGCTTCTGACGGACAAAGACACCACTGTTGAACGCACAAATGGACTTTAACCTGCAACCAAATGAGCTACCTTGATTAAAACGACACTTTTCTGCGGTTTAAACTTTGTTGGGAACATTCAGGACGTGAGCGCACAGCTAAATATGTAACATGGTCATTTTGAGACATTTACTATGGGAAGGTTTCATATTAGAGCGTTTCTAAATCCATCTAAAAATGTGTTTTTAAAAAGCAAACTAAGGAGTTTTGGTTCGGTAAAAGACAGTCAGAGACATATTTCAATCTTAAACCAGAGATTTAAAGAGAAACAGCAGGAACTTAAACTCTATTACCCCAAGTGAAGGAGTTCAAGGACCTCTGGATCTTGTTCACAAGTGAGGGGACGATGGAGCCTGAGTTTGGCCGGAGAATCAGAGCAGCGGGGGCGGAGCTGCAGTCGCTCTACCGCACCATTGTGACGAACAGAGAGCTGAGGAAGACAAAGCTCTGGATCTACCCTCAGTCCTGGTTCCTACCCTCACCTGTGGTCATGAAAGCTGGGTCAGGACCCAAAGAACCAGGTCCAGGTACAAGCGTGTGAAATGTGTTTCCTCAGGAGGGGGTCTGGAGTCTCCCTTAGAGAGAGGGGGAGAAGTTCAGCATCCGTGAGGAACTCGGAGTAGAGACGCTGCTCCTTTGTGTTGAAAGGAGCCAGTTGAGGTGGTTCAGGATCATCTGGTAAGGATGAACCCTGGGCGCCTCCCTAGGGAGGTGTTCCAGGCACGTCCAGCTGGGAGGAGGCCTCGGGGAAGACCCAGGACCAGGTGGAGAGATTAGATCTCCACACTGGCCTGGGAACGCCTCAGGATCCCCCAGTTAGAGCTGGTTAATGTGGCCCGGGAAAGGGAAGTTTGGGGTCCCCTGCTGGAGCTGCTGCCCCCGAGACCCGACCCCGGATAAGAGGCTGAAGATGAGATGAGATGAGAGAGAGTGCATGATTTTTATCTTCTTCGTCTGTTCGGACTGTGAATCTACGATGGTAACATTTAGAGAAAAAGTTTCAAATTCATGAAATTCAAAGTAACAAATCTGCGGAAAAAGCTGCAGATTTATGAGATTAAAAATCTGAAAAACAGTGTTTTGTTTTACGCTCCCTGTTGAACCGAATCACCTCAGGATGTAGTTAAAAAGCTGAAGTTGCCTGAGAAAGGAAACAGAACGTTACAGTGATCCGACCTGCTGGAAATGAAAGTGTGCACGAGCGAAACTTAACCTCTAACTAAGAAAACAAACCAGTGTCTGACATCCTCTCACTGAAATGAGCGTCTGGGGGCAGAAATATAAAAGGATTTTATGAATATGGGTCAAATTTAATGACAAATGATCAGGATCTCCAATCAAATGTAACAAAAACAACTCATTATAATGGTAAATGGACTCATAAAGCGCCTTTCTGGTCTTCTGACGGCTCAAGGTGCTTTCACAGTGTTTGTCACATGCACACTGATGGCAGTGGACATCTACAGACCATCTGATCTAACCATTCACACCACATTTACACACCCATGTGCAGAACGGGGAGCAATTCGGGGTTTAGTGTCTTGCCCAAGGACACTTCGACATGTGGACCGGGGGAGGGGGGATCAAAACCGCCGATCTCTTGAATGGAGGACGACCCACTCTTCCACTGAGTCACAGTCGCATACATACCCATACACATAACCATACACGTAATGTGTTTTAAAGGGAAGCAAACATTGTCCCGTAGCTTCCTGACGTGCTCAGAAGAGACCGATGAATAAAGATCCTGGTTCATGAGCTCACCTCAAGCTCATGAGCTCACCTCAACCAAATAATGCAAAGTGTGAACCATGACCTTAACAACAAACACGTCTGCAGACTGGACACACACTTATCTACACCTGCACTGAAATCCAGTCTTCATATTAAGAGTCTTATTTCTGTAAATGTGGGACGTGGGACGACAGGGACAGTGCTTGCTTGACCTCATCTCCATCTAGTGGGCATCTCTGAACACTGCAGGAGCCGGCCATCACCCCAGATTATCAGAATCACAATCAGGAAACCTTTAATGTCCCGCAGAAGGGGAAATAGTGCAAAAACAGAAGTGACCATGGTACAGGCGTGTTGCACAGTGCAGGGTACAGGATGAGGTCAATAGTCTATTTGGAGCAGTGCTGATTGTAAAGTCTGACAGCAGCAGGAAGGAAGGACCTGCGGTACCTCTCCTTCACACACTTAGGGTGCATCAGTCTGCTGCTGAAGGACCTGCGGTACCTCTCCTTCGCACACTTAGGGTGCATCAGTCTGTTGCTGAAGGAGCTGCGGTACCTCTCCTTCACACACTTAGGGTGCATCAGTCTGTTGCTGAAGGAGCTGCGGTACCTCTCCTTCACACACTTAGGCTGCATCAGTCTGTTGCTGTAGGACCTGCGGTACCTCTCCTTCACACACTTAGGGTGCATCAGTCTGTTACTGACGGAGCTGCGGTACCTCTCCTTCACACACTTAGGGTGCATCAGTCTGTTGCTGAAGGACCTGCGGTACCTCTCCTTCGCACACTTAGGGTGCATCAGTCTGTTGCTGAAGGACCTGCGATACCTCTCCTTCGCACACTTAGGGTGCATCAGTCTGTTACTGAAGGAGGTGCCCAGTGCTTTGAGAGTGACCTGCAGGGGGTGGGACTCCTGCACCAGCAGCCATGACAGCTTGTCCATCATCCTGCTCTCTCCCACCACCTGCACTGAGTTCACAGTGCGTCCCAGGATGGAGCCGACACGCTAACCGTCCACATCAGAGGAACTGTGTAATAAAAGCAACACGTGGGCTGTGACACTGTTGGTCTTTATACTTTGTTGTTGTTTGTTTTGCATGTATTGCAACAGTTGAAGTACTGTATGAAGTTCCTCTATAGCTCTGATAACGAGGCCGTGCACAGAACAGCAACCATGAAAGCTGTCATCAAGTTCTGCCTGTTTTATTTACTCATGCAAAACTGAAAGAAATGCACCTTTCTAACAACGGACAGAGAGAGGTAGAAGGCCCCACAGCCCCCTTCTACAGAGGAGCAGCACACACACTGACCCTTTATTGTCATTTTAGGCCCTGACGTGGTCGTCTTGTCTGTTTGTACTCGTTTCTGGTCTGTTTATAGTAGTTTTGTGTCTTTTTGTGGCCATTTTGTGTCTTTTTGTGGTTATTTTGTATCTTTTTGGCATAATTTTCGTAAATTCTTGTCATTTGTCTGTGGTTTTGACATCTCTGTAGTAGTTTTGCGTCTCTTTGTAGTAGTTTTGTGTCTCTTTGTAGTAATTTTGGGTCTTTATAGTAAGTTTGAGTCTCCTTGTGGTCGTTTTGCATCTCTCTGTAGTAGTTTTGCGTCTCTTTGTAGTAGTTTTGCATCTCTTTGTTTTAGTTTTTGTCTCTTTGTAGTAGATTTGCATCTCTTTGTAGTCATTTTGGGTCTTTGTGGTAGGTTTGAGTCTTTGTATTCGTTTTGCGTCTCTTTGTAGTAGTTTTGCGTCTCTTTGTTTTAGTTTTTGTCTCTTTGTAGTAGATTTGCATCTCTTTGTAGTAATTTTGGGTCTGTGTGGTAGGTTTGAGTCTTTGTATTCGTTTTGTGTCTCTTTGTGGTCGTTTTGCATCTCTTTGTAGTAGTTTTGCGTCTCTTTGTGGTCGTTTTGCATCTCTTTGTAGTAGTTTTGCATCTCTTTGTAGTAATTTTGTGTCTCTTTGTAGTAGTTTTGCATCTCTTTGTATTAGTTTTGTGTCTCTTTGTAGTAGTTTTGCGTCTCTTTGTAGTAGTTATGTGTGTCTTAGTGGTTGTTTTCTGTCTCTGTGTAGTTGAAATGTTGAGTCCCTTCACACAGCGGCCCAGGAGCTCGTAGGCCAGTCACCGTCTGACTCTGGAAGTGGGAGCACCAAGAGATTTCCAAAACCCATGACAGTCAAACCAAAAGTATGTATAAGCCGTACTGTGAAAAGCTACTATAGTGAATAGATCGTATCTTAAACTATGGAGACATTCATACTTTCCATTTTACTTTCCAAACTGAAGAATTTCATATTTCAAGTATAAAAGAGAGAAAGGAGACGGTGTAGAGTACTGAGGCCCGGAAGCTGCTTTTACAAAAGTGACTTCCTCTTTGAAAGCACGCTGATGCATGAAGTGACTTTAACAATAACATCTGGAACCAAAGAGAAGTTCACACTGGAGATCAGACTTTGGTGCAAAGGATTATCCAGAGATTCTCTATCGGGTTTAGATCTGGACTTCTTTAGACACTTTGTGTTCAGACTTACCCCAGTTACTACTAGTGAAATCATCTCATCTTCAGCCTCTTATCTGGGGTCGGGTCTCAGGGGCAGCAGCTCCAGCAGGAGACCCCAAACTTCCCTTTCCCGGGCCACATTAACCAGCTCTAACTGGGGGATCCTGAGGCGTTCCCAGGCCAGTGTGGAGATCTAATCTCTCCACCTGGTCCTGGGTCTTCCCCGAGGCCTCCTCCCAGCTGGACGTGCCTGGAACACCTCCCTAGGGAGGCGCCCAGGGTTCATCCTTACCAGATGATCCTGAACCACCTCAACTGGCTCCTTTCAACACAAAGGAGCAGCGGCTCTACTCCGAGTTCCTCACGGATGCTGAACTTCTCCCCCTCTCTCTAAGGGAGACTCCAGACCCCCTCCTGAGGAAACACATTTCACACGCTTGGACCTGGACCTGGTTCTTTGGGTCCTGACCCAGCTTTCATGACCACAGGTGAGGGTAGGAACCAGGACTGAGGGTAGATCCAGAGCTTTGTCTTCCTCAGCTCTCCTGTTCATCACAACGGTGCGGTAGAACGACTGCAGCTCCGCCCCCGCTGCTCCGATTCTCCGGCCAAACTTACGCTCCATCGTCCCCTCACTCGTGAACCAGATCCTGAGGTACTTGAACTCCTTCACTTGGGGTCAGGACTCGTTCCCTACCTGGAGTAACAATCCACCAGTTTCCTGCCGAGAGCCTCAGATTTAGAGGTGCTGATCCTCATCCCAGACGTTTCACACTCGAACCGATCCTCGATATGAGTATCTAAAAATGCCTCGTCATCCAAAATTACCAGATTTCTAACCTAAGCTCTAAAAGTTAAAAAGCGTGGACACTGACGCTGAGCATTCAATCCTTATTTTCTTTGAAAATGTCTAAAAAAATTAAACCAGGACCAGAAAAGGTTTTATCTGAACTTCTTCTCACGCCTTTTTAACATGAACAATATTATTTTAGATGTTTTTTTTTTCCTTTTTGTTGCTTAGAGGTTTTATTTTAACAAAATTATCCATCCATCCATTTATCATCTATCTATCTATCATCCATCCATCATCCATCTATCATCCATCCATCCATCCATCATCCATCTATCATCCATCCATCCATCCATCATCTATATATCATCCATCATCCATCTATCATCTATATAGCATCCATCCATCCGTCCATCTATCCATCCATTTGCCATCATCCATCCATCCGTCCGTCCGTCCGTCCGTCCGTCCATCCGTCCGTCCGTCATCTATATATCATCCATCCATCTATCTATCATCCATCCATCTATCATCCATCCATCTATCATCCATCCATCCATCTATCATCCATCCATCTATCATCCATCCATCTACCTATCAGCCATCTATCTATTTATCCATCCATCTATCATCTATATATCATCCATCCATCCATCCATCTATCCATCCATCTATCATCTATATATCATCCATCCATCTATCCATCCATCTATCATCTATATATCATCCATCCATCCATCCATCCATCTATCATCTATATATCATCCATCCATCCATCCATCCATCTATCATCTATATATCATCCATCCATCCATCATCTATGTATCATCCATCCATCCATCCATCCATCCATCCATCCATCCATCCATCCATCCATCCATCCATCCATCCATCCATCCATCCATCCATCCATCCATCCATCCATCCATCCATCCATCCATCCATCCATCCATCCATCCATCCATCCATCCATCCATCCATCCATCCATCCATCCATCCATCCATCCACGGTGTCTCAAAGCCAAATACATGTATCATACAACATTAATCATATAACACAAGCGTTATTGAACAGGATAATCATATAAAGATGATTATTGAGCACAGACGACAGGTCACACAGACGACAGGTCACACAGACGACAGGTCACACAGACGACAGGTCACACAGGCGACAGGTCACACAGGCGACAGGTCACACAGGCGACAGGTCACACAGGCGACAGGTCACACAGGCGACAGGTCACACAGGCGACAGGTCACACAGACGACAGGTCACACAGGCGACAGGTCACACAGACGACAGGTCACACAGGCGACAGGTCACACAGACGACAGGTCACACAGACGACAGGTCACACAGGCGACAGGTCACACAGGCGACAGGTCACACAGGCGACAGGTCACACAGGCGACAGGTCACACAGACGACAGGTCACACAGGCGACAGGTCACACAGACGACAGGTCACACAGACGACAGGTCACACAGGCGACAGGTCACACAGGCGACAGGTCACACAGACGACAGGTCACACAGACGACAGGTCACACAGACGACAGGTCACACAGGCGACAGGTCACACAGACGACAGGTCACACAGACGACAGGTCACACAGGCGACAGGTCACACAGGCGACAGGTCACACAGGCGACAGGTCACACAGACGACAGGTCACACAGGCGACAGGTCACACAGACGACAGGTCACACAGGCGACAGGTCACACAGGCGACAGGTCACACAGGCGACAGGTCACACAGGCGACAGGTCACACAGACGACAGGTCACACAGGCGACAGGTCACACAGGCGACAGGTCACACAGGCGACAGGTCACACAGGCGACAGGTCACACAGGCGACAGGTCACACAGGCGACAGGTCACACAGACGCCAGGTCACACAGACGACAGGTCACACAGGCGACAGGTCACACAGGCGACAGGTCACACAGGCGACAGGTCACACAGGCGACAGGTCCGACTGAGCGCTGTCACAATTAGAAAGTGTGACTTTTCACAGCGTGGGAAAGTGTGAGTTCAGCTGAAGACTGTTGCACAAGTCAAGTGTCCAAACCACATCAGCAGAGTTCATTCAGTCACTGTGACGTCTGTATGAGCTGTGCTGTCTGACAACAAGCCAAACCAGCCAGAGTCCAAGCTTCCATGCATCCCTCCTGCTGTATGTTTGTGTTATTACTTTATGAGATTAGAACATTTCCATAGCAAACACTGTGTGCAGGGTCTGACAGCTCAAACTCGGGGTCAGCCAAGGATGCAAATGACTTTCTCAACCAAAAGCAGAAGTCGTTCATTTGCGAGGCTGTGACTCAACTGCAGCAGAGGAAACAGCAGGTTCTCCTGTCCGGGTGTCCTGTGCGTTAATGGCAACCGCGCTTCCCTGTCTGCAAATACGACAGACGGCGGCAGAAGAGCTGTAACCATGGCAGAGGAGGAGGTTAACTACGCTTCAGTCGTGTTCAAGAACAGCAATCATCCTCCACCTGAAGGTCAGTTCAGTTTTAAAATACCAAAAACAGATATTGTGGAATTTATCATGAGTAAGATAATGTCTCTTTTGTTCATGTGTGTGTGGTGGTTAGCACTGTCGCCTCACAACTAGAGGGTACCTGGTTCAAATCGCGGCTGGGGCCCTTCTGTGTGGAGTCTGCATGTTGTCCCCGTGTCTGCGTGGGTTTTCTCCGGGTTCTCCGGTTTCCTCCCACAGTCCAAAGACGTGCAGGTGTTCGGTTCATTGATGACTCTAAATCACCCGTAGATGTGAATGGTTGTCTGTCTCTGTCCGTCTCTATGTGTCCTGTGATAGACTGGCGTCCTGAGTCCTTTTTGTCATCTTTTTGTGGAGTTTTGCGTCTGTTTTTAGTCGTTTCATCACTTTTTTGTGGTGTTTTCATCTTTCTTTACTAAAAAAATAAGACAGCAAACGTGCATGTGTCCCTTCTCTCCAGATGTGTATTGTTGAACCTTTCCAGTGCAGCTCCTTGTTCTTGTCGTGGTGTTTCTTCTGTTTGATTCTTTGGTCACAGCCACGGTGACAAACAGCTCTTTACCTTCAGACACAGATCACCTGCTGAAAGCTCCTGTCCTCCATCTTCCTTTGGGTCGTTTTTGTGGTGTTTTCATCTGTTTTTAGTCATTTTTCCACGTTTTTGTGGTGTTTTGCTTCTGTTTTTAGTAATTTTGTCACGTTTTTGTGGTGTTTTGCGTCAATTTTCAGTAATTTTTTCAAATTTTTAGGTGTTTTGCGTCTGTTTTTAGTTGTTTCATCACTTTTTTGTGATGTTTTGAGTCAATTTTTAGTAATTTTTTCACATTTTTAGGTGTTTTGCGTCTGTTTTTAGTTGTTTCATCACCTTAGCTGTGCTTG
Organism: Echiichthys vipera; assembly: GCF_963691815.1. Classification (NCBI taxonomy): domain Eukaryota; kingdom Metazoa; phylum Chordata; class Actinopteri; order Perciformes; family Trachinidae; genus Echiichthys; species Echiichthys vipera. Next base: position 2,325,780 of record NC_139833.1, read on the forward strand.
TTTCTACTATTCTGATGTATTAACTGCCATAACATGTGGGTCATGTTCACATTACTATAGATATTATTATAGTTACTGTTACTCGCTGGCTGCTTGGATCTCTGGAAGTGTGTCTGTCTCTGTCTTTGTGTCTGTCTTTGTCTCTCTCTGTCCATCTGTGTGTCTTTCCTCTCTCTCTCTCTCCTTCTCTTCCTCTCTCCGGTGCAGACAGATGTGCGTCCTCCACAGAGCTGGGTCTGTCTGACGTTCCTGTCTGTTATAGTGAAGGTTTTCAACGCCACCGTACTCTACGGGGGAATTGTTGGGTCTCTGTAAATCATAAATAAGTCATAGAGTGTGGTCTTTACCTACTCTGTAAAGTGTCCTGAGATCACTTTTGTTATGATTTGGCACTGTAAATAAAACTGAATTGAATTGTATAGTTGTTTGCAGAGAGCACCTTTTATTAACCGTGAGATTGTGTCCTTTAACCTTTCAGCTCACACGGAGGAGGAAACCGTGTACGACCAGGTGAAGACGCAGGAGGCAGCCGAGCAAACTGCTGACACAAACAGTAAGCCGTAAAAATGTCTTAATCATTTTAATAAAAAGGTTTCTGATACTCTTCTCTCCGCCTGTGGAAACAGGTGTTTATCTGCTCTGGAGGAGAGTTTTGTTCATCAGCGTTACCTTGGAGACCGCAAATGTGTCGCAAATGTGTCACTGTAATAAAGATCATTATTTATTCCTGTGGAAAAGAAGGAAATGCAAAGTGTGGTTTATTTGTACGGCACAATTCAACCAGGTAATTCAAACGTGCTTTACATAAAACACATGAAATGACATTTGAATAAAAAATATATAAAAAATGACATCATCATCCCTCTCCTCTCATCTTCAGCCTCTTATCCGGGGTCGGGTCGTGGTACCATCAGTACCACTGCTCGTTTTTCTTGCGTCTGTTTTCAGTTGTTTCATCACTTTTTTTGTGGTGTTTTGCGTCTGTTTTTAGTCGTTTTGTTATGTTTTTGTGGTGTTTTCATCTGTTTTTAGTAATTTTGTCACGTTTTTGTGGTGTTTTGTGTCTGTTTTTAGTCGTTTTGTCATGTTTTTGTGGTGTTTTCATCTGTTTTTAGTGATTTTGTCACGTTTTTGTGGTGTTTTCATCTGTTTATAGTGATTTTGTCATCTTTTTGTGGTGTTTTGCGTCTGTTTTTAGTAATTTTGTCACGTTTTTGTGGTGTTTTGTGTCTGTTTTTAGTCGTTTTGTCATGTTTTTGTGGTGTTTTCATCTGTTTTTAGTGATTTTGTCACGTTTTTGTGGTGTTTTCATCTGTTTATAGTGATTTTGTCATCTTTTTGTGGTGTTTTGCGTCTGTTTTTAGTAATTTTGTCACGTTTTTGTGGTGTTTTGTGTCTGTTTTTAGTCGTTTTGTCATGTTTTTGTGGTGTTTTCATCTGTTTTTAGTGATTTTGTCACGTTTTTGTGGTGTTTTCATCTGTTTATAGTGATTTTGTCATCTTTTTGTGGTGTTTTGCGTCTGTTTTTAGTAATTTTGTCACGTTTTTGTGGTGTTTTGTGTCTGTTTTTAGTCGTTTTGTCATGTTTTTGTGGTGTTTTCATCTGTTTTTAGTGATTTTGTCACGTTTTTGTGGTGTTTTCATCTGTTTATAGTGATTTTGTCATCTTTTTGTGGTGTTTTGCGTCTGTTTTTAGTAATTTTGTCACGTTTTTGTGGTGTTTTGTGTCTGTTTTTAGCCGTTTTGTTACATTTTTGTGGTGTTTTGCGTCTGTTTTTAGTTGTTTCATCACTTTTTTGTGGTGTTTTGCGTCTGTTTTTAGAGTTTTTTTCACGTTTTTGTGGTGTTTTGCGTCTGTTTTTAGAGTTTTTTTCACGTTTTTGTGGTGTTTTGCATCAATTTTTAGTAATTTTTTCACATTTTGTAGTGTTTTCATTTGTTTTTGGTCGTTTTGTCACTTTTTTGTGGTGTTTTGCGTCTGTTTTTAGTCGTTTTGTCACGTTTTTGTGATGTTTTGCGTCTGTTTTTAGTCGTTTTGTCATGTTTTTGTGGTGTTTTGCATCTGTTTTTAGTCATTTTGTCATGTTTTTGTGGTGTTTTGCGTCTGTTTTTAGCCGTTTTGTTACATTTTTGTGGTGTTTTGCGTCTGTTTTTAGTTGTTTCATCACTTTTTTGTGGTGTTTTGCGTCTGTTTTTAGAGTTTTTTTCACGTTTTTGTGGTGTTTTGCATCAATTTTTAGTAATTTTTTCACATTTTGTAGTGTTTTCATTTGTTTTTGGTCGTTTTGTCACTTTTTTGTGGTGTTTTGCGTCTGTTTTTAGTCGTTTTGTCACGTTTTTGTGATGTTTTGCGTCTGTTTTTAGTCGTTTTGTCATGTTTTTGTGGTGTTTTGCGTCTGTTTTTAGTCGTTTTGTCATGTTTTTGTGGTGTTTTGCGTCTATTTTTAGTCATTTTTCCAGAAGAAAAAGACAGATCATCTGCCTCCCAGCGCTGCTGAAAGCTCCTGTCCTCCATCTTTCTTTGGGTCGTTTTTGGGGAGGGGTGGATTCAGTGTGTCTGCAGAGACTGGTAGCATGGATGCTCATGTTTGCTAACAGAAAAGTAGACGTGGATGTGCTTTATACTCGTGGGCCAGCTCTCAGAGAACCTTAATATGATCTTGAGGGCCAAATATAATTACACCACGGGCCTGAGTTTGACACCCCTGCTATAAATGAATATTGAATCATGTTTTTCTTGCTTTAATCATTCCCCCTGTTCTTGTACAGTTGTTGTTCGGGGTAAAATGTTTCCTTAAGTTTATCTATCGTACACCGAGCGTAAACACACTTGTCTTTAACTAACCTTTTAATATAAAACTGGAAAAGAGCGTAACTTTTGAAAGACACCCCCTTGATTGTTATACTTGTCGTGTTGTCTCAGCAGAATTCTTGCCAGACAAGAAAGCAGACAACAGAAGTCGCCACTACCGGCTGTTGGCGTGTTGTTTGGGGATTCTTTGCGCCATTTTGCTGTCGGGCGTCATCGCAGCCTGTGTCATACGTAAGTACACGCAGTCCGTCCATTAACTCACACATCGACATGAGACGAATCCAGTCATCCTTATTCGATTTCAGTCTCTTCAGCAGTTTGTTTTACCTGTAATTGTTTCGTCTAAGTCTGTTTTGCACAGTGAACAGGAATCATGTACGCAGATAGGAAGTAACAGAATAGGACACAGCTCTTGTTTATTTTTCATTCATGTGTAACCGTTCATTTCCTGTTCTGCGTCGTCGAGGCCCGACGTGATGCACAGAGCAGCAAAACACATGAATTCAAATGTTTCCCCCGGTTTAATTTCATTTCAGAATAAAACTCTTTATGTGGTAAAATGGAAAATACAGACAAATGTGTATGAAAGGAATTAAAGGATAAGTGATATGAGTTTATATTTCTCTTATTTTGTCAACAAATACCATGATCAGACCAAAACCAGCGAGCATGAATGTCCTTTCATAGAAATGAACGTGGCTCACTAGTGCACCAAAGCCATTTATGGTGTTTCTTATCCGGGGTCAGGTCTCGTGGGAAGCAGCTTTAGCAGGGGACCCCAAACTTCCCTTTCCCGGGCCACATTAACCAGCTCTAACTGGGGGATCCTGAGGCGTTCCCAGGCCAGTGTGGAGATCTAATCTATCCACCTGGTCCTGGGTCTTCCCCAAGGCCTCCTCCCAGCTGGACGTGCCTGGAACACCTCCCTAGGGAGGCGCCCAGGGTTCATCCTTACCAGATGATCCTGAACCACCTCAACTGGCTCCTTTCAACACAAAGGAGCAGCGGCTCTACTCCGAGTTCCTCACGGATGCTGAACTTCTCCCCCTCTCTCTAAGGGAGACTCCAGCCCCCCTCCTGAGGAAACACATTTCAGACGCTTGTACCCGTGACCTGGTTCTTTGGGTCCTAACCCAGCTTTCATGACCACAGGTGAGGGTAGGAACCAGGACTGACCGGTAGATCCAGAGCTTTGCCTTCCTCAGCTCTCTTTTCATCACAACGGTGTGGTAGAGCGACTGCAGCTCCGCCCCCGCTGCTCCGACTCTCCGGCCAAACTCAGGCTCCATCGTCCCCTCACTCGTGAACCAGATCCCGAGGTACTTGAACTCCTTCACTTGGGGTCAGGACTCATTCCCTACCTGGAGTAACAATCCACCGGTTTCTTGCTGAGAGCCATGGCCTCAGATTTAAAGGTGCTGATCCTCATCCGAGCCGTTTCACACTCGAACCGATCCTCGATATGAGTGTCTTAAAATGCCTCGTCATCCAATACCAAATTTCTAACCAAGCTATGGGCTTCATCTTACCTCTGGGTGATAACATTTGAAGCGGGAAGGGACCAAGGGGTCCAAGGGGTCCAAGGGGTCCTGAGAGGTGGACAACTGTTGGTTTTTGTCTTTTCAAGGTATTTGTTGAAACCCTCCAAAAGTCTAGAAAACTAGAAAAAAGAAATGCTTCCCTAAATGACAAATTGACATAAAACCCCAAATTGCATTCTCCCCCATGATTAAGAAGCTAATGTTCATTTTGCAGTGGTTACATTACCTCAGGACAGTGATGTAAGTGAGCTGAACCGGTTAAAAGAGAACCAAACGACTCTGCTGGCAGCCAATCGCGACCTGAGAAACCTCAGCGACAAACTCAGCTTAGACAATAAGAACTTGAGGAGGGACCGCAACAATCTGACAGTCCAGTTGGGCAACCTGACACAAAACTATACTGTCTCAGAAGGTAAGATCACCAACCTGACCGCAGAAGTCCAGGACCTGAAGACACAGAACCAGCAGCTGGAGACTCAGAAGAACAACTTAATAAAACAAATAGAAGACATGGAGAACGACTTTAATGAGCTCAACGTCAGTCGAGCTCAATGGAGCATTGATGCCTACTGCCCCAAAGAAAAAAGTATGTTCAGTTCTTATTAAGTCCAAAAATAACCAACAATAATAATGTCACAATGCAGTCGTTTCTTTATTGGTTGGTTTTCATTGTTTCAGGCAGACAGTGTAAACCTTGTCAGGATGGCTGGAAACTCACTGCACCCAGCTGCTACGTGATTCATAACGGAGACCATCTGGCCCAGTGGATCACCTGGGAAGAAGCTCGAGCAAGCTGCAGAGGAAGGAGTTCAGATTTGGCTGTTGTACATACTGAAGAAGAGAAGGTAAGGTGGTAGGTAGAAGGTCGGAGAAAACTGTGGGAATAGTACCTCATCTCATCTTCAGACTCTTATCCGGGGTCGGGTCGTGGGGGCAGCAGCTTGAGCAGGGACCCCAAACTTCTCTTTCCCGGGCCACATAGGGAGAAAACGACCCACAATCAAATGCAACTTACAGTACATGCAAGCATTATTTTTCCATAAACTGAACCCTTTACTCAGACCAGTCATGACTACAAGCATTGCTACTTTAAAACCAAAAAACACCTAAAAACAAACATGAAAAATATCTACAACCAGATCATTTAGAAACACCTGATGTTCATCTCATCTCATCTTCAGCCTCTTATCCGGGGTCGGGTCGCGGGGGCAGCAGCTTTAGCAGGGGACCCCAAACTTCCCTTTCCCGGGCCACATTAACCAGCTCTAACTGGGGGATCCTGAGGCGTTCCCAGGCCAGTTTGGAGATCTAATCTCTCCACCTGGTCCTGGGTCTTCCCCGAGGCCTCCTCCCAGCTGGACGTGCCAGGAACACCTCCCTAGGGAGCGACTAGGGTTCAGAAGGAGAAGAAGAAGAATTCCTTTATCTGTCCCACAATGGGGAAATTCAATTTTCACTCTATTATTATTTTTTATTTTACACACACAGGCCTGAAATACACACACATGCACAGACAGGACCTATATACGCAATTGATGGAGAGATGTCAGAGCGAGGGGGCTGCCAGTGACCCTCCGGTTCCCAGCCAAGTCACCTATGGACTTAGCTACTGCCTCCGTTCATCCTTACTAGATGATCCTGAACCACCTCAACTGAGGTCCTGGGTCTTCCCCGAGGCCTCCTCCCAGCTGGACGTGCCTGGAACACCTCCCTAGGGAGGCGCCCAGGGTTCATCCTTACCAGATGATCCTGAACCACCTCAACTGGCTCCTTCCAACGCAAAGGAGCAGCGGCTCTACTCCGAGTTCCTCACGGATGCTGAACTTCTCCCCCTCTCTCTAAGGGAGACTCCAGCCCCCCTCCTGAGAAAACCCATTTCGGCCGCTTGTACCCGCGACCTTCTTTCTTCTTTGGGTCCTGACCCAGCTTTCATGACCACAGGTGAGGGTAGGAACCAGGACGGTAGAGCGACTGCAGCACCGCCCCCGCTGCTCCGAATCTCCGGCCAAACTCACGCTCCATCGTCCCAGCTGTGGGAATATCTATGACACAATTATTTGATTGAAATGGGAACTCTGTAGATCAGCGTGTTTACTTAGACATAAATATGTGATAATTCTTTCTCTCTGTCATCAGAGAATCATCAGTAGTTATAGCTGGGGTGGAACCGGAGAGACTGGATACTGGATCGGCCTGAGAGTTGAAGACGGGAAATGGAAGTGGATCGATGGAAGTGAGCTGACCGAAACGTAGGAGACGCTTTCTTAAAACACTTTTAATCATTTATAAATCAGCCTCGATCTGAACCTCATGTTCTTCCCTCAGCTCCTGGATAAAAGGTCTTTCTGCAGGTCGCTGTGCAGTGTCTGCCCCTGGTGGACAATGGGAATCAGTGCGGTGTGATGAGAGGAAAAGGTGGATCTGTAAAAAGGATGCTTTATCTGTTTAACCACGTCGGTCATGCTCACTTGTATCCTACGGGCTCAGTTTAACGTGTGCATTTATGGTAATGATGGTACATAACCAGGGACAGGGGTCACACATTAGCTAGAAATCAGATTGTATATTTGTTTTTTGTCTTCAAAAATAAAAAAATAGGGATTTTAACTTTATGGAAAGGATGGAAAACAAATATTTAATTATTGTTTTAAAGCTGTTTGTATTTCTCTGAAAAAACAGATGTAATGTTTGGTGCAAATACAGATAAGTTTATGTAGATATGAGACGGCACTAAACAGTCAAAGGTTAACAACAAAAAAGAATTCCAGCAGTCAGGTTGCCAGGTTGGTTGCCGAGTGTGTCAGCGATCAGCCGGCTCCATGTCAGTGATGAATCACACATGGGAACGACTCATTTGGACTCATCAATTCATTTTACAACTTTATTTGTTAAGGTTTGTGTTTGATCTGGACCCAAATGCACGACTCGACTCTGGTTCAAAGTGCAACAAACAGTCTTTAATGTTCAAAAGGGTGCAAGCATAGGTGCCAGGTGGGGGGGTGGTGCCAGGTGGAGGGGTGGTGCGAGGTCCCAGGATCCTGATGTGGTAGGTGGAGTCACCGAAGAGCGCGTGGATGCAGGTGGCGTGATGTGAGGTCCGCTGTAGGGGAACGGTGATGCAGTGAGAGAGCTCCGGGGAGCAGGCAGCAGGCAGGTAGGTCCACAGGCAGGCAGGTCCACAGGCAGGCAGGTCCACAGGCAGGTCCACAGGCAGGCACGTCCACAGGCAGGCAGGTCCACAGGCAGGCAGGTCCACAGGCAGGCAGGTCCACAGGCAGGCAGGTCCACAGGCAGGCAGGTCCACAGGCAGGCAGGTCCACAGGCAGGTCGGTCCACAGGCAGGCAGGTCCACAGGCAGGTCGGTCCACAGGCAGGCAGGTCCACAGGCAGGCAGGTCCACAGGCAGGCCGGTCCACAGGCAGGCAGGTCCACAGGCAGGTCGGTCCACAGGCAGGCAGGTCCACAGGCAGGTCGGTCCACAGGCAGGCAGGTCCACAGGCAGGCCGGTCCACAGGCAGGCCGGTCCACAGGCAGGCCGGTCCACAGGCAGGCCGGTCCACAGGCAGGCAGGTCCACAGGCAGGCCGGTCCACAGGCAGGCAGGTCCACAGGCAGGCCGGTCCACAGGCAGGCCGGTCCACAGGCAGGCAGGTCCACAGGCAGGCAGGTCCACAGTCAGGTCTATAGGCAGGTCCACAGGCAGGCAGGTCCACAGGCAGGCAGGTCCACAGGCAGGTTCACAGGCAGGTCCACAGACAGGCAGGTCCACAGGCAGGCAGGTCCACAGGCAGGCAGGTCCACAGGCAGGCAGGTCCACAGGCAGGCAGGTCCACAGGCAGGCAGGTCTACAGGCAGGTCCACAGGCAGGTCGGTCCACAGGCAGGCAGGTCCACAGGCAGGCAGGTCCACAGTCAGGTCTATAGGCAGGTCCACAGGCAGGCAGGTCCACAGGCAGGCAGGTCCACAGGCAGGTTCACAGGCAGGTCCACAGACAGGCAGGTCCACAGGCAGGCAGGTCCACAGGCAGGCAGGTCCACAGGCAGGCAGGTCCACAGGCAGGCAGGTCCACAGGCAGGCAGGTCCACAGGCAGGCAGGTCTACAGGCAGGTCCACAGGCAGGTCGGTCCACAGGCAGGTCGGTCTACAGGCAGGCAGGTCCACAGGCAGGCCGGTCCACAGGCAGGCCGGTCCACAGGCAGGTCCACAGGCAGGCAGGTCCACAGGCAGGCCGGTCCACAGGCAGGCCGGTCCACAGGCAGGCCGGTCCACAGGCAGGTCCACAGGCAGGCAGGTCCACAGGCAGGCCGGTCCACAGGCAGGCCGGTCCACAGGCAGGTCCACAGGCAGGCAGGTCCACAGGCAGGCAGGTCCACAGGCAGGTCGGTCCACAGGCAGGTCCACAGGCAGGTAGGTCTACAGGCAGGCAGGTCCACAGGCAGGTCCACAGGCAGGCAGGTCCACAGGCAGGTCCACAGGCAGGTGCACAGGCAGGTCCACAGGCAGGCAGGTCCACAGGCAGGCAGGTCCACAGGCAGGTCCACAGGCAGGTCCACAGGCAGGCAGGTCCACAGGCAGGCAGGGAGGGAGCAACGCTCAGGACTGCGCAGCAAACACAGTAATCTGAAGCAGGTAGCAAAAACACAAGGAGAATAGCTTCACAGGCTAAACACAGAGCACAGAAGCCAGGATCCAAACCACCACGTAGACAGACGAAACGATCTGGCGATGAGCAGGAGAGAAACCAGTGGCTTTATGAGAGGCTTGATTGTAGAGTGAGTTCACCTGCTTCACCTGTGGATCAGAAGCCACGCCCACATGCACACACAGCACAGACAAGGGGAGAGACACAGGAGGAATAACATAGACAGGGACACAACAACACACACAAGGCAAACGCAGGGCTGCCATGATGGAATCAGGACAGTATTTGACGTTAGCCAGTCTTCAGCTGAAGCCTTTCTTTGATCGGTGTGTAACTGGTTAGCTCTCAACCTCCTTGGTCCTGTAGCCTGATCGGTGTGAGGTGCAGGGCTCTCAACCTCCTTGGTCCTGTAGCCTGATCGGTGTGAGGTGCAGGGCTTTCAACCTTCTTGGTCCTGTAGCCTGATCGGTGTGAGGTGCAGGGCTTTCAACCTCCTTGGTCCTGTAGCCTGATTGGTGTGAGGTGCAGGGCTCTCAACCTCCTTGGTCCTGTAGCCTGATCGGTGTGAGGTGCAGGGCTTTCAACCTCCTTGTTTCTGGAGCCTGATCGGTGTGAGGTGCAGGGCTCTCAGCCTCCTTGGTCCTGGAGCCTGATCGGTGTGAGGTGCAGGGCTCTCAACCTCCTTGGTCCTGTAGCCTGATCGGTGTGAGGTGCAGCAGCTTCCACAGCAGAGACAGTGAGGCTGAAGGCAGATGAAGAGACTGAGGTTTGCATAAAGACAGCTGTCAGGCAGCAGTGTGGTGAGAATGAAAATAGAGATGGGTCAACTGACCAGTACCAGCCTACAGTAGCTGCACCCAACAACAGACAACCCTGGCAACCAGCAACGCCCAACACTATTGGCTGCTACCATGGAAACACAAACACAAAGTCATGTCAAACCTTTCAAAACTTCAAATTTCAGACTAAATACATTATTTATGGGAAGCAATATTTTCACTCTGTACCCCTCAAAACCCCCTGTGGATGTTTTATTTTTTAGAATATAGCTTTTACTAAATATTCTACATATTAAACCTTTAATTATGAATAATTTAAATGTGCATTTCATCTGTTTTATTAGAGATGCAATGCTCATGATTTGACATATTACTGTATAGTGTTGCAGCTGATTGGCCACCAGAGGGCGCTGCTTCACCAGTTCTCACTTATTCTAATTATTATTATTATTATTATTATTATTATTATTAAGTCTGTTAACTGTTGTCTTTCTGTCTAGAAGCAATTCAACAGTTGAGTCCATTCCGTTGAATAAAAACTCTGCCACACTTTGTTGTGTTTGTCTTTTTCTTCCGCAGAGACAAAGTGGGTGAAGTAAACAGTAGAGGAGGAAACTTCCCACCACAGTTGCTCAGAAAAGTCTGTCACGTCTTTAACTCTTTTCTGTGAACACGCTCAACTCTTACGTTTCCCTCACAGCCTTCATACAAACTCTGTCACTTTATGAATAGGAAAGATTCTTCATGTGCCGGTGAGAGGTCACAGGGGGCAGCAGCTTTAGCAGGTGACCCCACGATGGGACTCAAACTTAACAAGCACCTCATGTTTAGTGTAACAGCATGTTGCATTCTTATTTTTCCTGATGCATTTCTTTTTACTTATTCAGGAAACTTTCACTGAGAGCAATGCTCTGTTGTTCTTCCTGATCACGTTCGTGCTGAACAAATCACCAACGGGCTTACATAAAAAAAACTGTCTCCATGGCGTATTTGATGTAAGCGCCGAAAAAGACCATGGGAATTACACTTTAACTACTAATTGCTTATTTATTAATGTATTAAGCTATTGAATTGATTTGTAAAGAGTCTGAGTTATAATTCAATTCAATTCAATTCAATTCAATTTTATTTACAGTGCCAAATCATAACAAAAGTGATCTCAGGACACTTTACAGAGTAGGTAAAGACCACACTCTATGACTTATTTATGATTTACAGAGACCCAACAATTCCCCCGTAGAGTACGGTGGAGACGAAAACCTTCACTATAACAGACAGGAACGTCAGACAGACCCAGCTCTGTGGAGGACGCACATCTGTCTGCACCGGAGAGAGGAAGAGAAGGAGAGAGAGAGAGAGAAGAGACGGACAGATGGACAGAGAGAGACAAAGACAGAGAGACAGACACTAAGACAGAGAAAGACACACTTCCAGTAACTATAATAACATCTATAGTAATGTGAATATGACTTATTAATACAGCAGAATAGTAGAAACAAGCACAGCTAAGGTGATAGATTATAACAGCAGCAGGAAGCGTCATGAAGGACCACGGCAGCAGGCACCGCCACCATCAGCAGAGACCTGCACACAGGACCAGGGCAGCAGGCACCACCACCATCAGCAGTGACCTGCACACAGGACCACGGCAGCAGGCACCACCACCATCAGCAGAGACCTGCACACAGGACCACGGCAGCAGGCACCACCACCATCAGCAGAGACCTGCACACAGGACCACGGCAGCAGGCACCACCACCATCAGCAGTGACCTGCACACAGGACCACGGCAGCCGGCACCACCACCATCAGCAGAGACCTGCACACAGGACCAGGGCAGCAGGCACCACCACCATCAGCAGAGACCTGCACACAGGACCACGGCAGCAGGCACCACCACCATCAGCAGAGACCTGCACACAGGACCACAGCAGCAGGCACCACCACCATCAGCAGAGACCTGCACACAGGACCAGGGCAGCAGGCACCACCACCATCAGCAGAGACCTGCACACAGGACCAGGGCAGCAGGCACCACCGTCATCAGCAGAGACCTGCACACAGGACCACGGCAGCAGGCACCACCACCATCAGCAGAGACCTGCACACAGGACCACGGCAGCAGGCACCACCACCATCAGCAGAGACCTGCACACAGGACCACGGCAGCAGGCACCACCACAGTCAGCAGAGACCTGCACACAGGACCAGGGCAGCAGGCACCACCACCATCAGCAGAGACCTGCACACAGGACCACGGCAGCAGGCACCACCACCATCAGCAGAGACCTGCACACAGGACCACGACAGCAGGCACTACCACCATCAGCAGAGACCTGCACACAGGACCACGCCAGCAGGCACCACCACCATCAGCAGAGACCTGCACACAGGACCAGGGCAGCAGGCACCACCACCATCAGCAGAGACCTGTGAGACGACAAAGCACAAACAACTCCGGGGAAGACGTTGTATTAGTGACATGCACTGATGAGACATGAATGATACAGACAGAGATAAAGCTGCATCTAGCAAACCAGAGGATAACATGATCATACTAATATAAAGTGCATCTTTAATTTGTCTAAAGGGTCTCAGCAGAAATATGATTGTGATAAAGGTTGAACTGCAGCAGATGTGAGAAGATGCTGCAGAAAAACCATATGTTCTAAACTTAAAGGAGAAAAGTTCCTTCCTCCAAAAACAACTCTGTCAGAGCAGAAGTCAAGACATCAACTTTTCTGTTTGTGTTTTTAGTTCTGCTTTAGGTCTGAGTCTGGGAGACCAGAGGATGACTGTGCTACTTTAAATGTTGCTTCATCTGCAGGTGAGGAACTTTATAATACAGTTAAACTTTCAGACTCATCTGTGTTCGATCTGTTTCTCTTTTCAGAGGAAATCAAAGAGGAAGCTGAAGATGTAAATGCACCAGTTTGGACTTTGGCTAAAGCAGCGAGATGCAGGTTCAACACTTCACACTTTCAATATTGTTGAACATGAGGTTTTCATGTTGGACGGTACACTTTACATAATTAAACGGACAATAACAAAAAGCTCAATTTCACTGGATTTTAAAGTGAATTAAAAAAATATTATTATAAGTAACATTATTCAAATAAACTCGCAGGAAAAATCTTTAAAGAAAATCGTGTTTTTTTAAAAATTATTATTATTATTATTATTATCATTATTATTTTATTGGCTATTATTGAAGTTTATTAATCACTATTCTACTTTTTTAAATTATCATTTATTTGTGTTTTTATCAAATGTATGTTCTTATTTCCCTGACAGGTGAAATCTTTAAAGAAAAATCTTGTTTATTATTATTCTTATTATTCTTCTTCTTCTTCTTATTATTATTATTATTATATACAGTATTTTGAAGTGTATTAATCCCTATCCCATTTAAAAAATATATTATTTATTTGTGTCTTTATTAAATGTATGTTCTTATTTCCCTGCAGTTGAAATCATTAAAGAAAAATCTTGTTTATTATTATTATTATTATTATTATTATTATTATTATTATTATATACAATATTTTGAAGTGTATTAATCCCTATCCCATTTAAAAAATATATTATTTATATGTGTTTTTATTAAATGTATGTTCTTATTTCCCTGCAGTTGAAATCTTTAAAGAAAAATCATGTTTATTATCATTATTATTATTATTATAACTATCATTTTATACTATTGAATTTAATTAACCATTTTGAATCACTTTTTCCAAAAAAATATTATTATTTATTTGTGTATTTATTAAATGTATATTTAAATATTCACACAATATTTTGAGGTTTAATGTCGCTTCTTGAAATCTTCTTTGTTGTGTTTTCGTTGTTTTTTTAAATAAAGATTTAAAGAAAAAAAAACGTGTCTCCCGGAAACAACCCGGATGTTTTGGTGTCCGCTAGCTTAGCATCCGCCTGTCAGAAGACACAACACAACTTCAGCTAGCTCGTTTGAACCCCTGGATTAACGACGTTTGTCAGTGTTTACTTTTATGTGATTGGACCGAGTTGATGAAACGAACCGGGTTCCGAGTTAAAGACGAACTTTTGGGTAATTTGGTGAATTACGTTAGCTAGCGGTTAGCCGTTAGTTAGCGGTTAGCTGGCGGTTAGCTGTTAGTAAGCGGTTAGCCGTTAGTAAGCGGTTAGCTGTTAGCTAGCGGTTAGCCGTTAGCTGTCAGCTGTCAGCGTCATGGACTGCACGGTGCTGGAGCTCGACGCTGTGACATTCGCCAAAACAGCTGTCACCCATGACCAGAGTGGCAAATACAACGAGGCTGTGTTTTATTATAAGGTACGTGGCTATTTACATGCTAACGCGACAGGGTTAAATGGCTGCTACCTGTTAGCACTTAGCTCATGTTAGATGTAAACATTCCCTTTCACTTTCACACTGATGAACAGTTTTGGCAAATGACAGGAACATTTAATCTGTAATAAAGCTCTGAGACGTTCACTGACCACCAGTTAATGTGTGTTTTTATTACCACCCGCTGCAAACTGTCACTTTATCTCTTACATCCTCCTTTTCACGACTTTTGTTCCGCATATACATTTATTATATGGCTATTTACATTAGGTTTTGTTCAATTACTTTCCACCACACACACACACACACACACACACACACACACACACACACACACACACACAGACAGACAGACAGACAGACAGACACGCACACATAATTTTATTTTATTTATGCTATGTTGTACCCCTATAGTTTAGCTTTTACGTTATGATGTGTATTACATTACAGGTTTCTTCAATTTTCAATTACTTTCCACCATAGACACACACAGACACACACAGACACACACACACACACACACACACACACACACACACACACACACTAAGACACACACAGACACACACACACACACACGTAATTTTATTTTATATATGCTATATTGTACCCCTATAGTTTAACTTCTACATTATGTTGTGTATTAAATTACAGGTTTTGTCAATTTTCAATTACTTTCCACCATACACACACACACACACACACACACACACACACACACAGAGACAGACACACAGAGACAGACAGACAGACAGACACACACACACACACACAGACCCCTTGCAGACCCCTGGTCTAGTCTGATATTGACTCGATTCTCATCTTTCACTCGTGTGACTTTCCCTCGTACACATATTTAATGAGAATTGTTCGAGGGAGCCTGAGATGTAGGACGTTTCTCTGTAACTGTTGTGTGCGAAATGTGAAGGTTGATGACTTGAGACCTAAAACTGCGTCGTCTGGGTTGTGTTTCCCTGCAGGAGGCCGCCCAGGCCCTGATCTACGCTGGCATGGCCGGGTCCAAACTTGAGGGAATCCAGGAGAAGGTGAATGAATACTTGGATCGAGTCCAAGCGCTCCACAACGCCGGTAAGCTCACCTGGTGAAAGACTCCACCGTGTCATTGAGCTAGTTTTCATCACCATAGTGGAACGAACAGAAACTGGAGGTTCAGTGTTTTGTTCAAGGGCACTTCAACAGGAGACCTATGGATAAAACCCTGCACAGATTCTCTAGTTTAACAGTATATTTAGTTTCTGTCGGGGCGGCTGGGGGCTGAGTGGTTAGAGCGGTGGCCCCATGTAAACAGGCTGTAGGTCCTTGAGGCAGCGGCCGCGGGTTTGACTCCGACCTGTGGCCCTTTGCTACGTCTCCCCCTCTCTCTCTCACCCCATTTCCTGTCTGTCCTTTATAATAAAGGCTTGGAAAACTGCCCAAAAATACTCTTTAAAAAGTTTCTGCCAGCCGTTCCTGAAGTTATTCTAACCTGATCTAAAGTCAGAGAGTTTTGTTCAGGACTGTGGCTGAATGTTCCCTAAGGACACACTTTCTGACTCCTTTTTTCCATGACTCTCCTCGCACCATGGGTGTGTACGTGTGGGTGTAACCGCAGAGACTGTGGGAGTGTCCTGTTTTGGTTGACAGCCAGTGGATGACGTTTAGTGCTGTGTGTAGCTGTTAAGTCATGTTACATTCAGATTTAAAGGTCCAGTATTTTTTATCTTTGCTGTATTTGACAAATCACGACGGGGGAAATAGAAAAAACAAAGCAAAAAGACCCGAACAAGAACAAACAACATGGTACACCCAAGACCAGATCAAGTACTGCCGCCCTGGACTGAACCTGAGCCTCTGAACATCAGAGTTATGGCAACAATATCAGCAGTCAGAGAGCTGAACATGGTATTTCTTGGCAAAATGACCTAACCGATCCTTCCCTTGACTTCTGACTCCAGTCCAAGCCCAGAAGACCGACCCGCTGAAGTCCCGTCAGCAGGTGGACCTGGAGCGTGCCCACTTCCTGGTCACCCAGGCCTTTGAGGAAGACGAGAAGGGGAATGATGATGAAGCCATTGAACTGTACACTCAGGCTGTGGAACTGTGCATAAACGCGGTAGGTCTCTCTCTCTCTCTGTCACTGTCTGTCATCGCTCTCTAACTTTACTCCCTCACACGACCCCTGCTTGCCTCCACATGTGTTTCTCCTTCTGTGTTTGCAACAGTCCAACGAGACGTCGGAGCAGGCGCTGCAGACCAAGCTGAAGCAGCTGGCACGTCAAGCTTTAGACAGGTAAATGTGTCTTCTCATTGTCCACTGAACAAAGCTGCTCTGTGTCTCAGCTGTGCCGTGGCTCCATCCCCTCCCTTCAATTAAAGTGTTGTTATAATTGTATTTGTGCATTTTTTTTTAATCCAGATTCAATTAAACCCCTGTTATACTCTTTTATCAGGGCGGAGGGTCTTAAAGAATCCCAGTCCAGATCAACGCCAACTCAGGACAGGACGGGGCCCCTCGGAGCCAAGGCAAGCAGCAGTGCCGGTTCTGGAGGACCGGTGCGCCAGTTCTTCCCCCTCGGGCCAGACTTCAGCCTCCATGACCGACAACAACCCCAGCCGGTCCGGGCGGTCCAGTCCAGCGAGTCCACGGGTCAGCGCTACACGTCTGAGGAGATCGAGGTGCTCAGGTGAGACGGCCGGTGGGACCTGTCCGACTTTAGAGGGATTCACACAGATCCTGGTAGACCTGGAAAACTACTTAGGTCGCACTCCCACTGTGCCTCCGTCCCGTGCCCCGTGCTTTAGGGTCCTTGTCCCCCCCTCCAGGCCCGTTTGTACTCACACTACCTGGGCCTCGGAGAATGCTTCTTGCTGCCTATACGTCATCACGCCGTAACACGTCACACGCATTGATGACGTCATGGCGATGCGTGGCTTTGTTTCCAGATCTTTCCGTAGACCTCGGAGTTTTTGTGCGTCTTGTCGACTGTTTTTGAATCTTTTCATCGACCAAATCTGCAGTAAACACTCCACCTCCGCATCACACCAACGTGAACCTTTCACCGCCATTGTTTGAAATGTCCGCGCATGGTCCCTCCTTCTTTTTTCTATGTAAAGAATGAAATTTTATGAATGCGGTCACACAAGAACAAGCTAAATGTGAAAATACGTGGACTCATGCCATGGGAAAGGTGACATTAAATATAAAAGATCCAGAAACAAAGTGACCTGATTTCTGAAAAGTGAAAATCTAGATTTATGTCATTGGAAATGTATTTAAATAAGAGGGAATTCTGTTAAATGTTTTTAAAAATCCTGTAAAATCTAAAAAAGGTGCAAAAGACGTCTGGAGAAATGTTTAAAAATGGTTCACTCTGGCGCCATCTGGTGGTCGTGTGATGGTCACTACACTCCCACAGAAAGAAAGTTCATTCAAAGACTGAAATAGTTTCTTTTTTCTAATCGCAGCACGCCGCACTGACTAAAACTGAATGATCTGGAACAAAAGCAAAGCAGAAACATTATTCAGTTCAAGAAGATGTACAAAAGCCTTATTCTCCAGAGGTATAAGAAGGAGGAAGAAGGGCTAGGAGTGTGTGTGTGTGTGTGTGTACCTTACATACACACACTGATGAGTAGCAGATATTCTTCCTCCTGCTCCTTTTCAGGCATTTAAGATTTGTGAGAAATGGATTCATGTAGGTCTATCATTCATTTCACTTAATATTAATTTTATTTATCTTATTCATACATGTTTGAAATAATAAGGTAAAAAAGAACTTGCGCTGCTCTGCTGCACTTACCCTGTCCTTCTTCATTTGCAGGAGTACGTCTACAATCAACGGCATAGCCTACGTGCCCTTCATGAGCGTGGACCTGAGGGAGCGATTCGCCTTCCCCGTCCCTTTCTCGTGAGTTGGCTTTTTATTATCGTAAGGATGAACCCTGGGCGCCTCCCTAGGGAGGTGTTCCAGGCACGTCCAGCTGGGAGGAGGCCTCGGGGAAGACCCAGGACCAGGTGGAGAGATTAGATCTCCACACTGGCCTGGGAACGCCTCAGGATCCCCCAGTTAGAGCTGGTTAATGTGGCCCGGGAAAGGGAAGTTTGGGGTCCCCTGCTGGAGCTGCTGCCCCCGCGACCCGACCCCGGATAAGAGGCTGAAGATGAGATGAGCTGTAACAAAAGCATCATCTTCACATTTTCAATTTCTCCTAGGCGCGGTACGGTTGCACTCACACTGGTCAAAGGAACTAGACTTTACCCGTGAAACGTGCTCGGGCACGGTACGGATGGACAGTGTGAGTGCGCCCTAAAATGCAGTTTGATGTGACAAACAAACAGTCTGCTTTGTTTTCGTTATTCTTCTCTCCAGGGACAAAACCGGGAAACTGGCGCTGTCGCCCAAACAGAAAGCCATCTTCTCCCGCTGGGTCCGACCTGACGAGATCTGCAATAACCCCACCATGATCATGTCCGTGTCCAGCTTCAGCATCAAACAGGTCAGCCGCACGCTCGTCTCGGGATGCTGCTGAACGATATGCTGAGTAGTTTACACACTGACATGACCGTTGTTTGACGCTAAAATCAGGGTAGAATATATTACAATAGGGATGTCACCAAATGAGATTTAGATTTAGAACATTTCACGGTTTTCACGATTACTAATCAGTGAATTTATAATTGGACACTATGGAAGGAGAAAGACACAAACGTTCTTTTGGTCCTGCACATAAAACCTGGCCGCGCACTTTCTCCTTTTGTGCAGACGGTGGTGTCCGACTGTTCGTTTGTGGCTTCTCTCGCCATCAGCGCGGCCTACGAGCGGCGCTACAACAAGAAACTCATCACCAGGTACTGTATGTAGTCTCCGTGTTCTCACCTGGTATTGCTTTTTAAAGACTGACACATGTCGTCTACATATGCTGTGTTGAAGGGCCAGAGTTTTGTGCTGTTGTTCAGCATCTTTAAATTTGACACATTTCAGACAAATAAAACAAATAACATTCAGGTTTTAAAACCACGTATTCTTGGAAACAGTATATTGTCCACTATTGTCATCGAAGCCACTGTCTACCTGCTGCTTCTGTCCAAGCAGAGGCTAATGTGGATTAGCACATGCATATTGAAAAACTTAGATAAGATTAAACTTTGAGACGGTACGTAATTGTGTGTGTGTTCTTGTATGTTACAGCGTCATCTACCCTCAGAACCGACGAGGGGAACCAGAGTACAACCCCTGTGGGAAATACATGGTCAAGCTTCACATCAACGGAGTTCCCAGGAAGGTAAAAGAGAAATCACCACAGCCTGTTCACCTGTGGACATAAAGCACAGAAGAATATATACATTTATATTCATATATATATATATATATATATATATATGAATATAAATATAGCCCTTTGTAAATGCACATCCACACATTTTGGAGACAAAAGGTACTGACGGAGAAGATGATTCCAAATAGTTTTCACAGATTTATTGTTGAATTCACGTTCGGATTTATCTGAAATTTTACAGAAATTTCAGCTGTAATGGAAGAACAGTAGCATGCATTCACACATTGATAATCACAGGCTCTCAGGGCGCACTCCCACTGTTCAACCGTACCGTGCCCAAACAGGTTTTACGGCTTAGGCCTAGTTCCTTTGACCAGAGTGAGTGCAACTGTACCGTGTCTAGGAGCGGCACGCTTGCCGTCCACGGCCCGTTTGGGAGAGGTGGGCTTTAGTAAAGCACGTTTGCACGTGTACGAACACGAGCGTGCGCACGTGTACGAGCACGAGGCCTATGGCGGCGCTGAGGTCATTTCCTGTGCGCCTGTTGGGACATAGAAAAAAGAAGGAGGGACCATGCACGGACATTTAAAACAATGGCCGAGAGTGTGAGTGCGTCCTCAGTCATGTTTTTGTCCTCACTCATCTGAACGACCCGCCTCCGTCTCCCCTGCTGCAGGTGATCATAGACGACTTCCTGCCGGTGGATCGTAACGGAGAGCTGCTGTGCTCGTACTCCAGCAACAGGAACGAGCTCTGGGTCTCCCTGATAGAGAAGGCCTACATGAAGGTGATGGGAGGCTACGACTTCCCCGGCTCCAACTCGGTGAGTGAAGGTGGAGAAACCAGGAGATGCAACCATTTTTTTTATTAAAAAATATTTCACCTGCTCAGAATCCAGCACTAGAAGACTCAGATAAATATGATGTAAGTAAAAAGCTGAAGCAGAGATTTGCACAGAATGAGGAGCAATCTTTTTAGAGTTGAAGGTTTTATTTGTATTTTTAAAGGTTTTATCCAGAGAATCATTCGTGTACCCCTTTATGCAGGGTTAGACAGGCTTGGCAAGTCTGCATGTTGTAATAAAACACTTTCAGGTAGGGGTGCTAATTTAGATTTTTTATTTTTTGTCAACCCTTCATTAATTACCTGATCATTAAACATTTAACCGACACTCAGGCAGAGTCCAGGTTCACCAGTCCAGGAGGCTCAGACAAACTTTCACTGCTGGCATCTGCTGACTTGTACCACAAATTGGATGTTGAAATGTTCTTTTTTCAGCATCCAAGGAAGAATTAAATGACGAACATCTGCAATAGTCCTGCTATTAAATGTGAAATCAGCAGATTATGCTTTTGAAGGATTTAAAGAAATCTAATTTTGACTCGGAGAAATTAAGTTGTAGATATCCTGAAATACAGTTTCTCCTGATATGAATGTTGGATTGTTTTAGATTAGTATTCTGACTTTTGAGAATACAATCTTGGCGAGGAGAAATGCTTTTATAGATATCTAAAATGTAATAACAGATAAGAGTGTGGATCAAATGTTAAAGCCTCATCGATGCAGTGGCACGTGTCAAGTGTGAATTTATGATGTTTTCACTCATCATATCGTGCATCTACCACTAATCAGAAGGTCGGTAGTTTGATCCCTGGTTGCTGCAGTCTACAAGTGTCCTTGTGCAAGATACTGAACCCCAAATTGCTCCTAATGGCTGTGAGAACGTGTGTGTAAATGGTAAATGGACTTGTACTTATATATATATATATACTTTCTAGTCTTCTGACTAGTCTTCACAGTGTTTGTCACATTCACCCGTTCACACTGACATTCACACAGATGGCAGTGGACATCTACAGACCATCTAATCTGATCTAACCATTCACACCACATTCACACACCCATGCGCAGCACGGGGAGCAATTCGGGGTTCAGTGTCCAGCCCAAGTAAAGCGCTCTGAGTGGTAACCAAGACTCTAACAGCGCTGTTTAAACGTAGTCCATTTCCCATTCACCGTATTTTTTCTGTGTTTACAGAACATCGATCTGCACGCGCTCACCGGCTGGATCCCCGAACGCATCGCTATGCACTCAGACAATCAGTCGTTCAGCAAGGATGACACTTTCCGTATGCTCTACCAGAGGTGAGCGACGCGCAACGGGGAAAAAGGTTATTCCCTGGTTTAAGAGAAACTCTTCACCTTCTTTTTTTCTTTTTTTTTCTTCACACTTCCTCTCACTGCATCTGTCTTTTTGTGTTTTTCCCCTTTTCTTTCCCTCTGTAAACGTGACTCAATCCCTCCTTTTCTCTTCTCTTCTTCTTTCTCCCTGTGGATAGGTTTCACAGAGGTGACGTCCTCATCACCACGGCAACAGGGGTGATGACAGAGGAAGAAGGGGAGAGATGGGGTTTGGTGCCGACACACGCCTACGCTGTTCTTGACATCAGGGATCACAAGGTTAGTATAATTTAGGGCGCACTCCCACTGTGCCTCCGTACCGTGCCCCAGCACGTTTCACGGCTAAAGTCTAGTTCGTTTGACCAGTGTGAGTGCAACCGTACCGCGCCTCGGAGCGGCACGCTTGCCGGCCACGGCCCGTTTGGGAGAGGTGGGCTTTTGTAAAGCACTTTTGCACATGTATGAGCACGAGTGTGCGCACGTGTACGAGCACGAGGCCTACGGCGGTTCTGAGGTCATTTCCTGTGCGCCTGTTGGGACGTAGAAAAAAGAAGGAGGGACCATGCGCGGACATTTCAAACAATGGCGGTGAAATCAGAGGGAACATGGAAAACTTTACGCGCAGCGTCCGGTATGATGGTGTGTTGTTGTTGTTGTTGTAGGGAATGCGTTTCCTGCAGCTGAAGAACCCGTGGAGTCATCTGCGGTGGAAGGGCCGCTACAGCGAGCGTGACGAGAAGAACTGGACGCCAGAACTCCTCAAGTACCTCAACTTTGACCCCAAAACAGCACAAAAGTTTGATAATGGTACTCCCCATATTTTTATCCCTAAATGCAATACAAATACAAACTGCTTAACACGCAAGAAGCACTCTTTTTTATTTTTGTTTAGTTTGAAATTGGCCTTAAATATCGTTCCAGGTGGCATTAAAAGTGAGCTGTAGGAACCCTGGTGTTCTCATTTAGTTTAATCTGTTGCTCATTGTGACAAACCGCCTCGAACGGTGGACATTCAAACCCCAAATACATCAGTACTGTTTGAAATGTGAGCGCTGGGGCGTCACAGTCGCACCATATACCAATCATATCGCATGTTTCCCTCTGTGTTGCTCTCCAGGTGTTTTCTGGATCGCATGGGAGGACCTGTGTCAGTACTATGATGTCATCTACCTGAGCTGGACCCCCGCCCTGTTCAAAGAGTCGTCCTGTATTCACAGGTGTGCGTGCGTGCGTGTGTTGACTGTATTGTTATTGTTTTGATCAGAGTATAAATGCTGAGTGCTCCTGTGCGTGTGTGTGCCGTCTGCAGTAGCTGGGATGGGAAGCAGGGCCCCGTGAAGGACGTCTACAGTCTGGCCAACAATCCCCAGTACAAGCTGGAGGTCCAGTGTCCGACAGGGGGGGCAGCTGTGTGGGTGCTGCTCACCAGACACATCACGGACAAGGTAGAGCTGCAGAGCCGGGACTCGTATGTTCAAACCTAAATACCTGTGATGCTATGATGTGAAGCTTCACTTTTATATGTTTGTTTGTTTGTTTCCAGGATGATTTTGCACAAAACCGAGAGTTTATAACTCTTGTTGTTTACAAGACGGAAGGGAAGAAGGTTTACTACCCAGGTGAGGTTCAGATCGACTGTATTCCGCATGTCTTCTTTTTCCATTTTGAGAGTTAAAGTTCGTTCTATGGTGAGGACGTCCTCTTACCTCATCTTAGCGGACAGTTTCTGTACTCCAGCCTTCCTCAGAGCTGCTGTTTTCTTCTGGGTATGATGTGTTTTATGAAAACAGGCCCAAAATAAGGAGGCGTGAGGGCATCACCATGAACAGGGACGAGGGGGCATACTTGCTCCCACACACCTGGGACACTATTCTCTGCGAGCGGCACCAGGGCGAGGAACGGACACAATAACAACGGGTTGGGAAACTTCAAAGTAAAGTATCCCGACGCGGTCAGCTGTTTTCATAAAACACGTCATACCCAAGAGGAAGACAGCAGGGTTGCACTCACACTGGTACGGATGGACAGTGTGAGTGCGCCCTTAATTCTAAATCAGCAAGTTAGGACCTACTCTGACTACAGACAAGTTAGTTCTATGGTAAGGATGCTCTGCTCGCCTCCCCGTCTCCCTCCACAGCCGACCCTCCTCCGTACATCGACGGCATCCGTATCAACAGCCCGCACTACCTGACCAAGATGAAGCTGACCAGCGCAGGAACACACACCTTCACCCTGGTGGTGTCCCAGTACGAGAAGCAGAACACCATCAACTACACACTGCGGGTGAGAAAGACCTTCTTATAAACTTTCAGTTTTTGTTAATTTGGGTAAATGTAACAGAATCAGCTTCATTGGCCAAGTAAGTTTTTAAGTGTTTAACTTTTACTCTCGATGTACGTGCACAGAAAAAGACACAACAACTATATTGAAGATGTGCGGATCGACTCTGACGCCATTTGAATCTGTATCCATCCTGTAATCCACCCGGCACCCACCCAAACAAATTATTCACACGCTGCTATATATTAATTAGGGTTGAGGTCTGACTCTGAAGGAGCCAGGACGCACTCACACTGTCCACCCGTACCGTGCCCAAGCACGTTTCAGGGGTAAAGTCTGGTTCCTTTGACCAGTGTGAGTGAGGTCATTTCCTGTGCGCCTGTTGGGACGTAGAAAAAAGAAGGAGGGACCATGCGCGGACATTTAAAACAATGGCGGCGAAAGGTTCACGTTGGTGTGATGCGGAGGTGGAGTGTTTACTGCAGATTTGGTCGATGAAAAGATTCAAAAACAGTCCACTAACCCTCTCTCCACTAACGCTCTCTTCCTCTCTCCCCCCTCTCTCCACTAACGCTCTCTTCCTCTCTCCCCCCTCTCTCCACTAACCCTCTCACCCTCTCTCCACTAACGCTCTCTTCCTCTCTCCCCCCTCTCTCCACTAACCCTCTCACCCTCTCTCCACTAACGCTCTCTTCCTCTCTCCCCCCTCTCTCCACTAACCCTCTCTCCCTCTCTCCACTAACCCTCTATCTCTCTCTCTCCCTCTCTCCGCTAACGCTCTCTTCCTCTCTCCCCCCTCTCTCCACTAACCCTCTATCTCTCTCTCTCCCTCTCTCCACTAACCCTCTCTCCCTCTCTCCCTCTCTGCCCCTCACTCCACTAACCCTCTCTCCCTCTCTCCCTCTCTCTCCAATAACTCTCTCCCCCTCTCTCCACTAACCCTCTCTCTCTCTCTCTCCCTCTCTGCCCCTCTCTCCACTAACCCTCTCTCTCTCTCTCTCCCTCTCTGCCCCTCACTCCACTAACCCTTTCTCCCTCTCTCCCCCTCTCTCAACTAACCCTCTCTCTCCCCCTCTTTCTCTCTCCCCCTCTCTCCACTAACCGTCTCTCTCCCTCTCTCTCTCTCTCCCTCTCTCTCCACTAACCGTCTCTCTCCCCCTCTCTCTCTCCCTCTCTCTCTCTCTCCCCCTCTCTCCACTAACCCTCTCCCCCTCTCTCCCCCTCTCTCTCCACTAACCCTCTCTCTCTCTATCTCTCTCTCTCCCTCTCCCCCCCCTCACTAACCCCCTCCTCTCAGATCAGCGCTTCTCTCTGAAAATCGTCTCTTGTTCGCTGAGTTTCCAGCGGAGATCAAAGCAGGAACTGTGATTTATTTCCTGATGTTTTTCTCACCGGAGCAGCGCTGAAATCAAACATCTATTCTCTGAGCTCATAGTCCTGAATACATTAACTGAGATATCCACCATCTGTCT
This sequence comes from Echiichthys vipera, assembly GCF_963691815.1. Taxonomy (NCBI): domain Eukaryota; kingdom Metazoa; phylum Chordata; class Actinopteri; order Perciformes; family Trachinidae; genus Echiichthys; species Echiichthys vipera. Next base: position 2,351,089 of record NC_139833.1, read on the forward strand.
TACAACTGAGCCAATAACAAAGAAACGTCATGAGTTGCTGCATAGGTTGTTTCTGTTGTTTCTTGAATCCCGCAGCTTTTGTCCCAGGACGTTTGGCTGTTCATATTTATATTTCTGTATGTTTGTTGTTTCCTTTCTGGGTTGTAAAAGTGGAATTACACCCAACAGCTCTCTTCTGTTTAAACCCTGTCGTCCTTCTGTCCGAGGAGCTCACGTTCAGGCTGCGTTTCTCTCCGCAGGTATACTCCGGATGCAAATTCTCTTTCTCCAAGATCCCAAATCCCTTCACTCAATCCAAAAGGGTACGTTCTCCACACACTCACTGTACAGGTAACTAAGACACGCATGATGTGTTTATTCAGTCACTGTGTTGTTTGACACGTCTCCAGATCAACGGACAGTGGAAGGGTCCCAGCGCTGGAGGCTGTGGGAACTACAAGGATTCATACAAACACAACCCCATCTATCAGATCAACATGGAGCGGCCGGGACCGCTGCTCGTGGAGCTCCGAGGATCCAGGTCAGACTCATGAGACCAGGGACTGACTGACAGATAGATCAGGAAATTAAAAGAAATATGTCGCATTTACAAATCGTGGCCCTAACTGGACACATCCACACAGTTTCTTGTATTATCCATTGCTCCATTTCTGGGCGATCGCCACCAAAGTAGAATTCATTTACACACTTCCAGTGTTTCCTCTACCGTTATATAAGGGGGGCACCCTGCCGCCCCAAGGGCACCCCCCACCCCCCTTGAAAGTCAAGTCAATTTTATTGAATTGCCTTTTCTGAATAGTGTCAGATCCCAACAGGAGTCATTTAAGGATCCCTGTCCTATAGAAGAGCTCTGTCCTTCCAACACTGTTGAAACAGGGACGCTAACGTTGATAGCAGAACAAGTCAGTGACTGTCCTGCAGCAGGAAGAGGAAAGAGGCGGTAAATGGCAGCAAAACACAGTAAAATTTAAAAACAATTACATACTCAACGCACTAATAGTCGAATATTTGCATCCAGCCATAATCATTTCTCGTTTTTACTCAAAACAGGAGATTGAGTTACATAAAGTTTGATAAATGTAGGATTGAATACCTTTCAAGTGCACAATAAAGGTATTGTGTGTGCGTGCGTGCGTGTGCGCGTGTGTGTGTGTGTGTGTGTCATTTATAATTCATCAACTCCTCATGATCACCGCAGCAACGACTGTGAAGAACTGTTTATGCACAAATCACTCAGGACGCTGTTCTGACTGTTTACACGTGATGTAGTGTCAGATATCAGACCCTGTAACTGTGCGTGCGTGCGTGTGTGTGTGCGTGTGCGTGTGCGTGTGCGCGTGCGCGTGTGTGCGTGTGTGTGCGTGTGCGTGCGTGTGTGTGTGTGTGTGTGTGTGTGTGTGTGTGTGTGTGTGTGTGTGTGTGTGTGTGTGTGTGTGTGTGTGTGTGTGTGTGTGTGTGTGTGTGTGTGTGTGTGTGTGTGTGTGTGTGTGTGTGTGTGTGTGTGTGTGTGTGTGTGTGTGTGTGTGTGTGTGTGTGTGTGTGTGTGTGTGTGTGTGTGTGTGTGTGTGTGTGTGTGTGCGTGTGCAGGCAGTACAGTGTTGGTTTTGAGATGGTGACGGTGTCGACGGTCGGGGATCCCGGCCCGGCCGCCTTCCAGAAAAAGAGCAGCGGAGATTACAGGTACGAACCTAAACTGTGGAGCCGAACACAGATTAGACTTCAGTCGAGAACAACAGTAAAATGTTCTTTATTATTCAAGCAGGTCAGTTATTTCAACAGCCACTGTGTTCTCACTGTCACACATTAAGACTATGGTAGAACAATGTATTATAAAAATAGAAAGGTCTACAAGAAGGAGTCAGCAGAGTCTCACAGCTGTCGAGGGGAATTTAGTGAATCAAGGTTTGACACACTCGTCACAGAGTTCAGAGATTCACCATACCAAAATTACAATACCTTTAACAGAACTTCCCGTCTTATAACAAGGCTGACAACACTTACACGCCCAGTCGGGTCTTTCCAATACACACTCAGCACATTTACAATCAGTGGCGTCTACTTTGTGTGCAGACGTCATCGTGCTCTAATACACTTCTACTGTTCTCCAAACAGAATGTGTTTATCAGGCGTCTGTCCCCGTCACACGGTGACCTCGGCCTGTTTTTCACTTTCTCAATCATGTTTTCTTCCACACAACATGTTTTGTTTATCAGCACGCATTGAAAACTTAGGGGCCGTCCATATGAACGCATGTATTTTTGAAAGCGTGTGTTTCTCTGCACGCTTCGTCCTTTCGTCCACACGTCACCGCAGCTGTTGCTCCTGAAACCAGAGTTTTTTGTAACAAGAGTCCAGGGTGAACTTTTTGGACAAGTCCAGTTTCAGCCGACACGTGTGGACAGGAAAACCGAGGTAAAACGCATTTCTTTGTTGACATTGTTTGACGTCAAACTGTGCGACGGTAAACAGTCAGTTGTGTCCATGGAGACGTGTGGAGCGCTCTAGACGTGAGCAGCTGACGGAGTCGCTGCTGCTACTTAGCAACTGCCCAGCACTTTGTGTGTGTCTCATACAACAACTACCACATTTTCTTCTAGTATGAATGTTTCCAGCCTTGTGATTGGCTGAAATGGCCTTCCTGTTAGGAGTGCTATCACCACCTACTGCTTTGACATGTGTATGTCATTGTTTGAGGGAGATTTTGCGGTTTCACATGGACAGATTTTTTTTTTTTTTAACCGGGGGCTAAAAAAGTTCGGCTTCAAAAATACCCGTGTTCCTGTGGACGAGGCCTAAATGAGTAAAACCAAAGGAAGCATCAGGCATTTGAAAGATGACAACATTAGTTCCATATTCATCCATAATGAGAGAGTTAACTCCTCCAGTAACCCTGCCCCTTCTCACTCCAAGCAGGGTTCCTACACAGTGTGCTTTTGAGAGGAGCCCGTAGTAAACAGAGAATCAATTTAGACCTTCGTCAAAAAGTCAAGTATATGTGTTTATAATATCTCATGCAGTCAGTGAGCTCTACAGACACACATCAGCAACAGTTTCTGACTGTTATTGTGACCATGTCCACAGGAATGCTCTCTTCATATACCTTATTCTCTGTGTCAGCCTCCTAATTTAACAACAACATGCAGTTTTTATCTGCACGTTGAGTCCTGTAGCGTCTCAAAGTCTCTCTCTGTTTCCAGGTGCGGCTTCTGCTACATGGAGGCGGATCACGTCCCGGCAGGCCTCTACAACGTCATCCCCACCACCTTCCTGCCCAAACAGGAAGGACCCTTCTTCTTGGACTTTGCAAGCACCTCTTCCCTCAAGGTCTCCCAGCTCCAATGAAGACGGAGCTGGAGCGAGGACGAGGGACAGGGGGGGACTGGGGGAGAGAGAGGTACTTTCAAGGGTGAATCATGGGATGACGCCGAAACCGTACTTTGGATGTGATGACAGCCACGATAAAACACACAGACAGCAGAATGTGTCGCAGCCTGGTCCGCGGCGTCTCTCGCTGAAACCTGGGGAGACTGTCGGCGACAATGGAGTTAATCGGAATAAATTATTAGTAAGGAATCATGAAGAGGAGCTTCAGTACGGCATTAAACCGTTCAACAGTCGAGGCATTTTGGGACTGAATCAAAGTCACTTTCATCCACAATTACACGGACTAACGAACAGTGACAGGGAGCTGCTGTGCCTCCTTTTGCCATAGCAACAGAGATCCATGGATCAGACGGTTCAATCTGATGGATCTCATGAGATGACGGTGATCGTCAGACCACATGTACCAGGGTGGAACACCTGAGAAGAGCTGTAACACGTGGTGTCACGGCTGCCTGAGAGCAACAGATTTTTTTCAGGTCAAAAACAACAAAAAAGAATCATCTAGAAACCAGAAAGCTCAAATTTAGGGTCTAAAAACTCTTAACAGTTGCCAGGTTGCCATTGGTAACCATTTTGAGAGATTGGCTGGATGTCAACCACCTGTTAACAGCAAAACGTGCACCCCCCCCCCTAAAGAAACACATTTTTAATATTAACTGATCCAGTGATCTTTAAATATTGTTGTTACAGTGGTGTAGTGGTTAGCACTGTCGCCGCACAACAAGAGGGTTCCTGGTTCGAATCCCAGCTGGGGCCCTTCTCTGTGGAGTTAGCATGTTGTCCCTGTGTCTGCGTGGGTTTTCTCCGGGTTCTCCGGTTTCCTCCCACAGTCCAAAGATGTGCAGGTGTTCGGTTCATTGATGACTCTAAATCACCCGTAGGTGTGAATGGTTGTCTGTCTCTGTTCGTCTCTATGTGCTCTGTGATAGACTGGCGTCCTGTCCAGGGTGGACCCCGCCTCACGCCCGATGTCAGCAGGGATCGGCTCCAGCCCCCCGCGACCCCGACAGGGACAAGAGGCTGAAGATGAATGAATGATGAATGTTACAGTCAGAAGCAGATAACTGCACGTGTCAAAGCTGCGTGTGTGCGTCGGTGTGTTGACTCGTGTGCGCACATGCATCTATTTATAGACGATGGCAAAGCAGATAAAAGTTGTTGGACTGATGTGAAGAGGAGCAAATAAGGAACAGTTTCATTGATTCATCGTTTCGTCTGTGAAATATCAGACAATAACGAGAAGTAGTCCAAGATAAAGTTCAAACTGATGTGTTTTAAATGTCCTGTTTTGTCCAAAATCCAAAGATCTTTAGTTTAAAACGACCTAAAACTGAGAAAAGCAGGAAACCTCCATGTTTCTCATCTTCAGCCTCTTATCTGGGGTCGGGTCTCGGGGGCAGCAGCTCCAGCAGGGGACCCCAAACTTCCCTTTCCCGGGCCACATTAACCAGCTCTAACTGGGGGATCCTGAGGCGTTCCCAGGCCAGTGTGGAGATCTAATCTCTCCACCTGGTCCTAACCCGTCAACATCACAAACAAACGTGCAAATTGATTTAACTGACAAAGACGTTTGTACATTTTTATGTCACGTGTCAAAGCTGTAACTAAACAGTGTCTTAAATATTCAAAATCTAAGGTGACTAAAAATGATGTCAGCCTGGCAAACACTGTTAAAAGTCAGCGTTGAGCTCTGGTTTAAAAAACCAAGGAGCAGAGTGAAGCAGGATTCAACATCACCTGATGCTTGAGATGCTCACTACTGCAAAACAACCTGAGAAGAAGAAGTTGCTCGATACAGGCAGCCGTGACACCGAACCCTCTTTGGTTATTGCTTTCACCTCATCAGTCAAAGGGTCTGGAGCCAAAATAGTCAAAGACTGCGGTGGAAGAGGACGGCTGGTGTCCTTAAATGACTGTGGAGGTTGTTTATTTGAATTCTCAGGAGCCGTGCAGCCGCGCAGCAGCACCACAGGGACTGATGCAGCACGGCAGCAGTCGAATGATGTCTCTTCGTGTGTTGTCTGTGGATGTGACGGCTGAGTGGTGGAGTATCACAGGCCTCACGTCAGCAGTGTGTGGTGTATCTGTGTGTGTGTCTGTGTGTGTGTGTGTAAATATTTGTCCCCAACAACCGTTGACAGGTAGACGTGCATTTAATGCCAAGTACACATCCTCTGTTTACTTTTTTCTGCATACACTGCACTTTTGTTTCTTTTTGTCAGACATGTTATACGGAAATGAACATGTCACTCGCTCGTCCGACCATCACCTTGTTTCCTCGCCTTGTTTTCAGTGTGGGAACTTTACCCATCGGCAGTCTGTCATGTCCAAACGCTGCTGCTCATCTCTGCTACGCTAGCAAAGCTCTGCAGCCGCGACGCAGCTTCCATGGCAACGCCGTCTGGTGCAGGCGTGGCGATGCTGCGGTGGACTTTGCTGAAGGAGGTCCACTCAGCCTATCTCACACTTACGGCACAAAATCATCCCGTGGTCTTTATCGGCACGTACATACATCAAATAAAGCACCGAGACTTTTTTTGTGTATGAGCTATTAACGGGGAAATCCGGGGGAGTCGCTAACAGCTCGGGGCAGCACGGTGAAGGCATTCAAAGGTCTTTTTTAACCACTAATGCTGCTCATGATAAAACCAAACCTCTGCAGCAGCATGAGAAGAGTCCCTACACACACAACAAAGCAGCAACAGCGTAGTTAGTGAAGCCAGAGTTTATTAAAAGAGTGTTTTAAAGACTTACCTACTGGCCCCTGTACCTGCTCCTCTCATAGTAAAGTCCATTACAGTGGAAGGAGCCCATTGGTGCTTTGTTGTGTGTGTAGGGACTCTTCTCATGCTGCTGCAGAGGTTTGCTGTTATTTTCAGCAGCATTAGTGGTTAAAAAAGACCTTTGAATGCCTTCACTGTACTGCCCCGAGCTAATCACTGTTAGCCACGTCCTTTGCTTGGCTCTGTTCTGCGGCTCCTGTGGTGACGGGCGGTAACTGCAGGTGCAGCGTCACCTGGTGTTGAGTTTCCCCAGGAATGACACACGACTCATAATGCTGCAAACGAAGGGCTTCCATCAGTGGGCCAGAGGCTCAATCAGCAGTCTGGGAGTAGAAAGTGACTTCTTTAAAGTAATAATGTGAGTCTGTGTTGAACAGTCCTGGGAAATATCACAAGCGGCGATGGTGGAGAGGGTGGGCGGGGCTAACTCGTGCAGGGGCGTGCTGGTTATTTCGGTCTCTTGTAGCTTTGCACGTAAAGTGGTGAAGTGTAAAGGAGTGGATGTATCAATTAGCTGCCAACTCTAATCAGATACACTATAAATCTCCGTTTTGGGTTATTTTTAAGTCCAAATTCTCTGATTTCAGCTTCTTAAATGTGAATATTTTGCGTTTTCTTTCCTCCTCTACGACGATAAACTCAATATATTCTTCAGCTCTGGGCAAAACGAGGCATTTGAGGGCGTTAATCTTGGGCCTTTGGGAAACTCCGATCCACACTTTTCACCATTTTCTGACGTTTTATGGACGAAACAACTGATAATATATAGACTATAATCAAGAAACTGCTCGACAGATTAATCGAAGATGAAAATAATCGATAGTTGCAGTGAAGTCAAAGTGAGAGCCAAAAAAAAACCCACCTGCAATTAACGCTTCTCGCCGTGTGCTGCCAAAGAGAACCGAGCGTAGGTCGTCCCTTTGTGTGACCTGGAGTTTTTATTTGATTCTTGTCGAACGATTGTAGTTTTCAGAGTCACACAGCGACTCCTGTGCGATGCCTTTATGATGCAAATGTTTACGTGAAGGGTCGAAAGTGAAGTGAGTCTGAGTGCAGCGCGTCACGCGGGGCGGTGGTAGTGTTGAGGCGACTCTGGATGTCCACACGCGCACGCACGCACACACGCACGCATCCTTTCTGTATTTAAGCTGCTGTGGTGACGTTAAAGCCAAACACGCTGCAACCACTGAACCGGTTTTAAAGATGTCGCTCACAGAGACGCAGAGTTTCATCTCCACTTCGCTCGTTTTGTCCGAACAACAGTGCAAAACAAAAACAATATGACATTTACAGTGAAGTATAAAACACAGAAAAGCAGCAAATAATCACATTTCTGAGCCTGGACGCATCGACGTGTGTGCGCTTTGTTTGATTATTGATAATTAAACGCTTTAGCACTTATTGTTTATTAGTTTCCACTGCGCTGTCGCTCTCGTTTCAGTGCAGACGGCGTTTAACGGCGTCCTGAATGTGGACAATGATACAAAAACATCTTCACAATAAACTCCATTAAATTATTATAATAATATTCAGTGATGTTCACCACGAGCTTTGGCTTCACTTTACAACCATTCAGTTTATTTAAGAGGTTTTTTAACCATCGACACATGTGCGAAGAAAACCTGGTGCACATTTTTATGTTCACTCGTGATTTTCACTCATAATAACTTTTAATAACGCAAAATAAAGCGGTGCTGACTGTAAACCAACTATAAATGCTGGTTTGCTCAGAGTTGATACAGCTTTAAACATCCAGTGCCAAGTATTTCTGTCAAATATCTACTTTTGGATTCATGACGATGACTCATTATTGTAATGAACGCCTGTTTCCATGTTCACTTGTGTATTTTTTAATTGGCAACAAGCCGACTGATGTAAACGTGCAGCGGGACAATCGTGCAGAAGTCTGTTGTGATGCGTGAGGACGTGATGTTTGCTGAACTTGCACTAAATGTTGGGTGAGACTGACGCGTTCAAACGCTGAATACAGAACATGAGACCTGCTTCTGCCTCTGCTCCTTTGATTTTATTTATTTGGTTATGTGGGATGGGCAACGGGAGGGGCTTTTATTTTGAAAGAGCTTGCGACAATCATTCGATTTTGTACATTTTGAAAAAACAAAAACAAAGCAAACAAAGGCTAATAATAATTTTGCAAATTTACATCATCTCATCTCATCTTCAGCCTCTGATCCGGGGTCGGGTCTCAGGGGCAGCAGCTTTAGCAGGGGACCCCAAACTTCCCTTTCCCGGGCCACATTAACCAGCTCTAACTGGGGGATCCTGAGGCGTTCCCAGGCCAGTGTGGAGATCTAATCTCTCCACCTGGTCCTGGGTCTTCCCCGAGGCCTCCTCCCAGCTGGACGTGCCTGGAACACCTCCCTAGGGAGGCGCCCAGGGTTCATCCTTACCAGATGATCCTGAACCACCTCAACTGAACTAAATGATAAACGTGCGCTGCATTGATTCAGTTCTGTTTACTTTGTAATAATTCTGAACACTCGTGGACCAAAGAAATTATAAAATACTGTTACAGGATTTAGAGCAATGATCCAAAACGTGCAACACTTTATTTTTCTAATCTTTATTTTAACCTGGTGTTTTAATCCGTACACAGCCAGACACTTAAAGAGCCTCTTCACCTGTCAAACAAAGTGTGTCTGCCTTCAACACACACTTGTAAAATAATAAAATAACCTTTTATTAGTGTCTGCCAACGCACACCAGGATAGTCCAGAGCCACCTGTTCACTAAATGAATAGGTGTAATTATGGAGTGCAGGTAATATGTGGCGTGCACACTAGGCCTTTGTTTGACACGTTGACAGAGCAGCAGCTGCGTTCACAGTCGCCCTGGTGAACAGGTTGGACCGCCCCGAGGAGCCTGTTAGACGTGCACATGGATGTAAACAGTCGGTGCACTTCCTGGTTGGCATCCTGTTTGGGGTGAGGAATGTGTGCGCGAGTCATGTGTGAGCGAGTCATGCGGCACGACGTCGCACAGCTCTCTATCAGCATCGACTCCGACAAATAAAAGCACACAACACATTATTTTCCGTACATTTATTTCAGACAACGGAGAAAAAAACGAGACGATCGATTCAATGAAACATGATTAACTGTGAATTCATAATGTTTTAAACAGGAAACAAAGAGCAATAAACACACATTTACACACGTCATCAGAATATCTATCAGGCGTTTGACTTGTTTTAATCTTGACTGCGAAACACACCGGGGTGTGTGTGTGTGTGTGTGTGTGTGTGTGTGTGTGTGTGTGTGTGTGTGTGTGTGTGTGTGTGTGTGTGTGTGTGTGTGTGTGTGTGTGTGTGTGTGTGTGTGTGTGTGTGTGTGTGTGTGTGTGTGTGTGTGTGTGTGTGTGTGTGTGTGTGTGTGTGTGTGTGTGTGTGTGTGTGTGTCCACCTGTGAATAGTTAGAGGGAGTGGTCACCACAGTCACCTAGCCGCCGTGGTGCTAATCTACACTTTATTTGCATAAGGTGTGTGTGTGTGTGTGTGTGTGTGGTGAGCACACACAGCTGCCGTTAACGTCCATCGCTTTGAGACACATTAGATGCATCAGGTTTCACTTAGAGGGATCGATTATTTTGGGAATTGCGCTTAGTCTTCTCGTCCGGGTCACGGCAAGAAAGCAAAATGACACCACACATGCATGTACTGTAAATATGAAGCTAGCACCTGTTAGCTTAGCATTACGAACCGAAGCAGGGTGGAGCCACACGCCTTTGGTCGTAGTTTGGAGTCGTGTTGTCTCAGTTGAGAAAGAGTCTGGAACAAAACCCTCTTATTTTTGACAATCGATTCATTGTTAAAGGATTTTTTTCATACAAAAATGTCAAAAAATGCTGTTTTTCAGCCTCAAATATGGAGATTTCCTGCTTTTCTTTATTTTAAATCATATTAAACTGAATATGTTTGAGTTTTGGAGCGACAGCCAACACCAACGACGATTCATCAAGAAAGTAATCGGCATATTGCTCCGTAGTAAAGATATGTATAAGTTGTGGCGCTACTTTAGACAGAGCTAAGTTAGCCGTTTCCCTCACTTCCAGTGTTTATGCTAAGCTAACTGGCTGCAGCTTCATATTTAGCGTCTCCGCTCTTTAAGTCGTGATGTAACGCCCTTTCAAAGTGCCATTTCCTGCTCCAGGCCTCGTATTTCAACATAAAAACTACATAACTGTCATTTTACCACTTTGTGTGTCTCACTGCAGAGAGAAGGGACCGTTAAAGGTTCACAGGTTCGGCCGTTGTTTGGTTCGTCTGACGAAGTGTTTGGACCCGGGAAAAGTGTTTTGTTGCGTCAGACTTGGACCGGATATACGACTTCTCCATCTCTCAGGAGAGTGAACGCTCTTATTTCCCTAAACGTTATAACCCACTCCTTCAAAGACAGACAGACTTCGTATTCACAGCAACAACAAAAAGCATAATTTAATGAACGTGATCGAACAGGAAGCAAACAGTTGAAGTTATAAGCATCAAAACTCGCCTTCGGTCAGATCGATGCTGTGCAGCCGACTTTAAGACTCTACATGATTCGTCTCTGTTTAGTGTTACACCACATTTATCTGGTAATGGTCCTTTATGACGTGGTTACAGCAGAAGTTACAGTCTTCACTTTAATCAGTCGAGATCAGTGTGATTTACAGAGTTGAGAGGGAAAAAATAGCAGTGCATTGTCCTGGTTTATTGAATTGTGAGTGTTTATAGGAAGGCTCCAGGATTCGATCGAGGGTCTTTGATATTTCTGTATCTGTGGGCGAGCCAAACCCCCAGGATCTGAAAGGAGCGAGAAATGAGCCCGTGAGCTTTTTATTCACCATAAACTTCATCACAGCGCAAATCAAACTGAACGTCTACATCAGCGCCAAATGATTTGTTGCCAAGACACTTTTACCGACCTCTGTGAAGCTGAAGAAGAGTCCGATGCCGCCCACGAACCGCAGCACTTCCCCCGCATACAGCTGGATAATGTTCGAGCACGTTTCGCAAGACACTTTGGGGTCGTTATAGCAACTCTGCAGGAAGGAAAGGGAAAGTTCAGCAGCTGTTAGAGATTAAGGGCGCCCTCCCACTGTGCCTCCGTGCCGTGCCCCGTGCTTTAGGGTCCTTGTCCCCCCTCCAGGCCCGTTTGTACTCACACTACCTGGGCCTCGGCGAATGCTTCTTGCTGCCTATACGTCATCACGCCGTAACACGTCACACGCATTGATGACGTCATGGCGATGCGTGGCTTTGTTTCCGGATCTTTCCGTAGACCTCGGAGTTTTTGTGCGTCTTGTCGACTGTTTTTGAATCTTTTCATCGACCAAATCTGCAGTAAACACTCCACCTCCGCATCACACCAACGTGAACCTTTCACCGCCATTGTTTGAAATGTCCGCGCATGGTCCCTCCTTCTTTTTTCTATGTCCAACAGGCGCACAGGAAATGACCTCAGAACCGCAGTAGGCCTCGTGCTCGCACACGTGCGCACGCTCGTGCTCGTACATGTGCAAACGCGCTTTACATAAGCCCACCTCTCTCAGACGGGCCGTGGACGGCAACCGTACCGCTCCTGGGCGCGGTACGGTTGCACTCACACTGGTCAAAGGAACCAGACTTAAGCCGTGGTACTTGTTTGGGCACGGTACGGACGGACAGTGGGAGTGCGCCCTCAGTGAAGTTGAATATCCCAGAGGATTTACTTACAGCAGCACAGGAGCCGTTGACGGGAACCGAAGAGAAGCCACAACAGTTGAGCGTTTTCTCCACGTCCTTCTGAGTCGACTCGGATTTGTTCCATCCGACCTCCAGCAGGTGGTCCTGTGAACGAGAGGGCAGAAGGACGAACGTGAATAACCCTCAAAGTCATGATGCGTACGATTTCAGAGGCCTGGTTTCTAGCAACCTCTTTGGTGTTTTTTTTTTTTTGCTCTTTTCTTAACTTTATTGAAACACATTCACTTCTCTACTTCGAGTCCGTCCCCTATGTGTTACCCTCTTACGGCGCCCTCCCACTGTGCCTCCGTCCCGTGCCCCGTGCTTTAGGGTCCTTGTCCCCCCCTCCAGGCCCGTTTGTACTCACACTACCTGGGCCTCGGAGAATGCTTCTTGCTGCCTATACGTCATCACGCCGTAACACGTCACACGCACTGATGACGTCATGGCGATGCGTGGCTTTGTTTCCAGATCTTTCCGTAGACCTCGGAGTTTTTGTGCGTCTTGTCGACTGTTTTTGAATCTTTCCATCGACCAAATCTGCAGTAAACACTCCACCTCCGCATCACACCAACGTGAACCTTTCACCGCCATTGTTTTAAATGTCCGCGCATGGTCCCGCCTTCTTTTTTCTACGTCCCAACAGGCGCACAGGAAATTACCTCAGAACTGTTGTAGGCCTCGTGCTCGTGCTCGTACACGTGCAAACACACTCTACTAAAGCCCACCTCTCTCAAACGGGCCATGGACGGACAGCTGGCCGCAGTTATGTGCGGAGCGGTTACACTCACACTGGTCAAACGCACTAGGCTTGACCCGAAAAACCTGTTTTCACTCGGTGTGGAAGGACAGTGGGAGTGCGCCCTTAGACAAAATCCACATACCTGTTGTTCCTTATTCAGGGAGAGACAAGCACAGGACACCGAAAACTGCACCACGAACACGATGAACAGGATGATCATGTACTGGAGCACGTTTAGGAAGTTCACACATTACTTTAGGGATTTAAAGAACTCATGAGAACATTCTGGAAATCTCACTGTGAAACAAGGACCAGTAAATAACCAGAAAATAACCCGTGTGTCCGCAGGTGCGAGGCGACGCCCCCGCGCTCCTGCAAACACACCAAAGGATACGAAGAAGAGCAGGACCTGGTGGTGCTTCAGGGCGCCGCACAGCCCCACGAAGGCAACCAGGAACAGGAAGATGCCCACGCCGATGACGCCCGCCACCACCCTGATGCTGGAGACCAGGTCGAACCATTTCCCCCAGGCTGCCACGCCGATCAGCAGCAGACTCACCAGCTGAGGAGGAGGAAAGAACAACAACTTATGTGCATTGGTCTATGGCAGGGGTGTCAGAGTGATCCAGTAAAGGGTCGCTGTGGCTGTAGGTTTTCATTCCAACCAATCAAAAACACACCTGGTCCAACAAACCAACTGTGTGAAGACGGTTCAGGTGAGTGAGTGAGTCGAGTCAGGTGTGTTCTTGCTTGGTTGGACTGGACGACTCTTTACTGGACCAGTGTGACACTCGTGGTCTATGGGAATCATCTGGAGTGGGTTTAACGGTCTCCACCTCTCCTGCATCACTCAGTCTCGTCTGGCGTCTCTAAAGCACCCTGAACTGAATTAACCCGCGTGAAAGGTGTCGGACAGGTACGGTTTCAGCGACTGTTTGAAGAGGGAAGTAGAATAGAGGAAGATTCTACTCCAGGACGAGCAGCTGTGTGTGGTTACAGGGCCGTCTCCAGAGCAGGGGTGGGTGATTCTGGTCCTGGAGGGCCACTGTCCTGCAGGTTTTAGGGAGACTCCAGCCCCCCCCCCCTCCCCTCCTGAGGAAACCCATTTCAGACGCTTGGACCCGCGACCTGGTTCTGTGGGTCCTGACCCAGCTTTCAGGACCACAGTGCTGCACTGGAGCATAATAATGAGGATCTTGTTCTTTACTGTAATTCACTATTTTCTCCTCCACTGCATTTATCTGGTAACTTCAGCTACTTTACAGATTTGGATTATTAATAAATATTAACTAATAAAATGGGAAATACTGCTTTAGATTAACAGCAGTTTATAGAGATAGTGAATCCAATTAGCAGCACCTTAGTCAGCTGCAACAATGAATGAATGAATGAATGAATGAATGAATGAATGAATGAATGCTTTATTTCAAACATGTGAAAACTAAATTACACATAAAGGAGCAGGAAGAAGCATTAGCGTATTAATTCCTGCCCCTTCTCCACTTAGTACCTGGAACAACAGGTGTTCTTACTTCCTGTTTATCCTGGTTTTTTAATACGCTCAACAAAACAAACAATAACCAACAAACAACACAATAACAACAAACAACACAATAACCAACAAACAACACAATAACCAACAAACAACACAATAACAACAAACAACACATTAACCAGCAAACAACACAATAACAACAAACAACACATTAACCAGCAAACAACACAATAACCAACAAGCAACACAAGAACCAACAAGCAACACAAGAATCAACAAAACAAACAATAACCAACAAACAACACAATAAACAACACAATCACCAACAAACAACACAATAACCAACAAACAACACAATAACTAACAATAACCAACAAAACAAACAAGAACCAACAAACAACACAAGAATCAACAAAACAACACAATAACCAACACAATAACCAACAAACAACACAAGAACCAACGAACAACACAATAAAAAACAAACAACACAAGAACCAACGAACAACACAATAACCAACAAACACAAGAACCAACAAACAACACAATCACCAACAAACAACACAATCACCAACAAACAACACAATAACCAACAAACAACACAATAACCAACAAACAACACAATCACCAACAAACAACACAATAACCAACAAACAACACAATCACCAACAAACAACACAATAACCAACAAACAACACAATAACCAACAAACAACACAACAAACAACACAATATCCAACAAACAACACAACAAACAACACAATATCCAACAAACAACACAAGAACCAACAAACAACACAATAACCAACAAACAACACAATAACCAACAAACAACACAACAAACAACACAATAACCAACAAACAACACAACAAACAACACAATATCCAACAAACAACACAAGAACCAACAAACAACACAATAACCAACAAACAACACAAGAACCAACAAACAACACAATAACAACAAACAACACAATACAATAACCAACAAACAACACAATAACCAACAAACAACACAATAACCAACAAACAACACAATAACCAACAAACAACACAATAACCAACAAACAACACAATAACCAACAAACAACACAAGAACCAACAAACAACACAATAACCAACAAACAACACAAGAACCAACAAACAACACAAGAACCAACAAACAACACAAGAACCAACAAACAACACAATAACCAACAAACAACACAATAACTAACAAACAACACAATAACTAACAAACAACACAATCACCAACAAACAACACAATAACCAACAAACAACACAATAACCAACAAACAACACAATAACCAACAAGCAACACAATAACCAACAAACAACACAATAACCAACAAACAACACAATAACTAACAAACAACACAATCACCAACAAACAACACAATAACAAACAACACAATCACCAACAAACAACACAATAACAACAAACACAATCACCAACAAACAACACAATAACAACAAACAACACAATAACCAACAAACAACACAATAACTAACAAACAACACAATAACAACAAACACCACAATAACAACAAACAACACAATAACCAACAAACAACACAATAACCAACAAACAACACAATAACAAACAACACAATAACCAACAAACAACACAATAACAACAAACAACACAATAAGTGTTTGTGTAAAACTAAACAAATGACAAGTCTGACACTACTTTTACTTTGAAAAGGCTCTTTATCACTTCTCCCAGTGTCATTACAGAGTCTGTTTGTTTCCACCTGTGACTAAAACCCCCGGTAACACCCCCACCTGTGACTAAAACCCCGGTAACACCACCACCTGTGACTAAAACCCCCGGTAACACCACCACCTGTGGATAAAACCCCCGGTAACACCACCACCTGTGACTAAAACCCCGGTAACACCACCACCTGTGACTAAAACCCCCGGTAACACCACCACCTGTGACTAAAACCCCCGGTAACACCACCACCTGTGACTAAAACCCCCGGTAACACCACCACCTGTGACTAAAACCCCCGGTAACACCACCACCTGTGGATAAAACCCCCGGTAACACCACCACCTGTGGATAAAACCCCCGGTAACACCACCACCTGTGACTAAAACCCCCGGTAACACCACCACCTGTGACTAAAACCCCCGGTAACACCACCACCTGTGACTAAAACCCCGGTAACACCACCACCTGTGACTAAAACCCCCGGTAACACCACCACCTGTGACTAAAACCCCCGGTAACACCACCACCTGTGACTAAAACCCCCGGTAACACCACCACCTGTGACTAAAACCCCGGTAACACCAACACATGTGACTAAAACCCCGGTAACACCACCACCTGTGGATAAAACCCCCGGTAACACCACCACCTGTGGATAAAACCCCCGGTAACACCAACACCTGTTTGTCTCCACCTGTGACTAAAACCCCCGGTAACACCACCACCTGTGACTAAAACCCCGGTAACACCACCACCTGTTTGTCTCCACCTGTGACTAAAACCCCGGTAACACCACCACCTGTGACTAAACCCCCGGTAACACCACCACCACCTGTTTGTCTCCACCTGTGACTAAAACCCCCGGTAACACCACCACCTGTGCCTAAAACCCCCGGTAACACCACCACCTGTGACTCAAACCCCCGGTAACACCACCACCTGTAACTAAAACCCCGGTAACACCACCACCTGTGACTAAAACCCCGGTAACACCACCACCTGTGACTAAAACCCCCGGTAACACCACCACCTGTGACTAAAACCCCCGGTAACACCACCACCTGAGGATAAAACCCCAGTAACACCACCACCTGTGACTAAAACCCCCGGTAACACCACCACCTGTGACTAAAACCCCCGGTAACACCACCACCTGTGACTAAAACCCCCAGTAACACCACCACCTGTGACTAAAACCCCCGGTAACACCATCACCTGTGACTAAAACCCCCGGTAACACCATCACCTGTGAATAAAACCCCGGTAACACCACCACCTGTGACTAAAACCCCCGGTAACACCACCACCTGTGACTAAAACCCCCGCTAACACCACCACCTGTGGATAAAACCCCCGGTAACACCACCACCTGTGACTAAAACCCTGGTAACACCATCACCTGTGACTAAAACCCCGGTAACACCACCACCTGTGGATAAAACCCTGGTAACACCACCACCTGTGACTAAAACCCCCGGTAACACCACCACCTGTGCCTAAAAACCCCGGTAACACCACCACCTGTGACTAAAACCCCGGTAACACCACCACCTGTGACTAAAACCCCCGGTAACACCACCACCTGCGCCTAAAACCCCCGGTAACACCACCACCTGTGACTAAAAGCCCCGGTAACACCACCACCTGTGCCTAAAACCCCCGGTAACACCACCACCTGTGACTAAAAGCCCCGGTAACACCACCACCTGTGACTAAAACCCCCGGTAACACCACCACCTGTGGTTAAAACCCCCGGTAACACCACCACCTGTGCCTAAAACCCCCGGTAACACCACCAGCGGCTGAGGCGAATGACCATTTACCACCAACACCTGTTTGTTTCCTCCGCGAGGAAACACAGAACACACCTTTGCACCTCCGCCAGTGTGACACCAACAGGTGCGGGCTAATGTGCGCCATACCTGAGACACCTGTGTGCATCTTTGCGTCCCCTCCCCGCCCGCGGACCACCACTTTAATCCGGACTCACCACGTAAAGTATGTTGAGAGCGGAGAGCGCGTTCTTGGTGCAGATGAATCCGCCGCACACCATCGCTGCTCGGCCGCTTCAGTCCTCCACACGGAAACAAATAGATCCCCCTCTCTGCGGTCTCGTGGACTTCTCGAGGCTCCGGCTCCTCGAGGCTTGTTTTCTGCAGGTGGAAACCAGGGAGTGTTTGCTGCTCTCTGATTGGTCACTTACCTGTATCACGTGAGGCACTTCATGCAAATCACCGTTTTATGTGTGTGTGATCAGGTGGGACTAGTTAACCGACTGACTACCGGTGGAGTCTTTGACCCGCTTCACTCCGCAGTTACAGAAGTTTAATTATATTTAATTATTACACACACACACACACACACATATACACACACACACACACGCACACAAACACACACACACACACACACACACATATACACACACACACACACACGCACACAAACACACACACACACATACACACAAAAACACACACACATACACATATACACACACACGCACACAAACACACACACGCACACAAACACACACGCACACAAACACACACATATACACACACACACACGCACTCAAACAAACACACACTCACACACAAACATCACAAACACACAAAGAGACACATATACACACACACACACACGCGCACACATATACACTCACAGACACACACACACAAACAAACAGACACACACACACAGAGACAGACACATACACACACACACACAAAGAGACACATATACACACACGTGCACACATATACACACTCACAGACACACACACAAACAAACAGACACACACACACAGAGACAGACACATACACACACACACACAAAGAGACACATATACACACACGTGCACACATATACACACTCACAGACACACACAAACACACACACACACACACACGTGCGCACACATGCGCACACACACACAAACATCACACACACTCAGACAAACGCACACATACACACGCACACCCAAACACACAGACACACATACACAAACACACACACAGAGACACACACAAAAACAAACACGCACACAAAAACAAACACGCACACAAATAAACGCGCACACAAACAAACACGCACGTACGCACACACACACGTGCACACACACACACACAGACACACTCTCAAACACATACACTCACACACACACACAAACACACACAAACACACACAAACACACACTCCCACACACAGAGACACACAAACACACGTACACACACACATACAAACACACACGCACACACATACTTGTAATCATAGAAACAAAGAGCAAAGGGTCAAATGTCTGAACATGTTTTATTTTCCTACATATGTTTGTTTTGTGTCGTGACCATAACAGAGATCAGTCAAACTGAGTTGGTTCATTCAGAGTCTCAGGTTCCAGCTGCTGGACCAACAGTGTCACAGGTCAGAGGTCAAATGGACGCATCAGTTAACCAAGAAGCACCTCTTTACTTTTTTATCCCCTTCACTGACAACCCCAACCCTAACCCCAACCCCAACCCTAACCCCAACCCCAACCCTGACCCCAACCCCAACCCTAACCCCAACCCCAACCCTAACCCTAACCCTAACCCCAACCCCAACCCTAACCCTAACCCCAACCCCAACCCTGACCCCAACCCCAACCCCAACCCCAACCCTGACCCCAACCCCAACCCTAACCCTAACCCTAACCCCAACCCTAACCCTAATCTCAAACCTTAACCCCATTTTAAATAGGCCATAACTTTTGATAGGAACGTCGTAGAGACTCCATCTTGGTACCGATGGAAAGCCCATGGCCATAAATAGGGGGGTAGGCGAAGTCTCAACAAATGAGCACCTAAGGAAAAAAAAATAGGCACACAAATGTTCAAGATCAAGGGGTTCCCGACGTCCGATCGCAACGAAACTAGCACGAGAGAACTCAGCACCCACGAAATAGGGGGGGTAGCCAAAATTTCAAGTCTCTAAACTAACCCTAACCCCTAAACCCTAACCCTAATCCTGAACCCTAACCCTAACCCTAATCTCAAACCCTAACCCTAACCCTAACCCTAATCTCAAACCTTAACCCTAACCCTAACCCTAACCCTAATCTCAAACCTTAAAGCCATTTTAAATAGGCCATAACTTTTGATAGGAACGTCGTAGAGACTCCATCTTGGTACCGATGGAAAGCCCATGGCCATAAATAGGGGGGTAGGCGAAGTCTCAACAAATGAGCACCTAAGGAAAAAAAAATAGGCACACAAATGTTCAAGATCAAAGGGTTCCCGACGTCCGATCGCAACGAAACTAGCACGAGTGCACTCAGCACCCACGAAATAGGGGGGGTAGCCAAAATTTCAAGTCTCTAAACTAACCCTAACCCCTAAACCCTAACCCTAATCCTGAACCCTAACCCTAACCCTAATCTCAAACCCTAACCCTAACCCTAACCCTAATCTCAAACCTTAACCCCATTTTAAATAGGCCATAACTTTTGATAGGAATGTCGTAGAGACTCCATCTTGGTACCGATGGAAAGCCCATGGCCATAAATAGGGGGGTAGGCGAAGTCTCAACAAATGAGCACCTAAGGAAAAAAAAATAGGCACACAAATGTTCAAGATCAAGGGGTTCCCGACGTCCGATCGCAACGAAACCAGCACGAGTGAACTCAGCACCCACGAAATAGGGGGGGTAGCCAAAATTTCAAGTCTCTAAACTAACCCTAACCCCTAAACCCTAACCCTAATCCTGAACCCTAACCCTAACCCTAATCTCAAACCCTAACCCTAACCCTAACCCTAATCTCAAACCTTAACCCTAACCCTAACCCTAACCCTAATCTCAGACCTTAAAGCCATTTTAAATAGGCCATAACTTTTGATAGGAACGTCGTAGAGACTCCCTCTTGGTACCAATGGAAAGCCCATGGCCATAAATAGGGGGGTAGGCGAAGTCTCAACAAATGAGCACCTAAGGAAAAAAAATTAGGCACACAAATGTTCAAGATCAAAGGGTTCCCGACGTCCGATCGCAACGAAACTAGCACGAGTGCACTCAGCACCCACGAAATAGGGGGGGTAGCCAAAATTTCAAGTCTCTAAACTAACCCTAACCCCTAAACCCTAACCCTAATCCTGAACCCTAACCCTAACCCTAATCTCAAACCCTAACCCTAACCCTAACCCTAATCTCAAACCTTAACCCTAACCCTAACCCTAATCTCAAACCTTAACCCCATTTTAAATAGGCCATAACTTTTGATAGGAACGTCGTAGAGACTCCATCTTGGTACCGATGGAAAGCCCATGGCCATAAATAGGGGGGTAGGCGAAGTCTCAACAAATGAGCACCTAAGGAAAAAAAAATAGGCACACAATTGTTTAAGATCAAAGGGTTCCCGACGTCCGATCGCCACGAAACTAGCACGAGTGCACTCAGCACCCATGAAATAGGGGGGGTAGCCAAAATTTCAAGTCTCTAAACTAACCCTAACCCCTAAACCCTAACCCTAATCCTGAACCCTAACCCTAACCCTAATCTCAAACCCTAACCCTAACCCTAACCCTAACCCTAATCTCAAACCTTAACCCCATTTTAAATAGGCCATAACTTTTGATAGGAACGTCGTAGAGACTCCATCTTGGTACCGATGGAAAGCCCATGGCCATAAATAGGGGGGTAGGCGAAGTCTCGACAAATGAGCACCTAAGGAAAAAAAAATAGGCACACAAATGTTCAAGATCAAAGGGTTCCCGACGTCCGATCGCAACGAAACTAGCACGAGTGCACTCAGCACCCATGAAATAGGGGGGGTAGCCAAAATTTCAAGTCTCTAAACTAACCCTAACCCCTAAACCCTAACCCTAATCCTGAACCCTAACCCTAACCCTAATCTCAAACCCTAACCCTAACCCTAACCCTAACCCTAATCTCAAACCCTAACCCTAACCCTAACCCTAATCTCAAACCTTAACCCCATTTTAAATAGGCCATAACTTTTGATAGGAACGTCGTAGAGACTCCATCTTGGTACCGATGGAAAGCCCATGGCCATAAATAGGGGGGTAGGCGAAGTCTCAACAAATGAGCACCTAAGGAAAAAAAAATAGGCACACAAATGTTCAAGATCAAAGGGTTCCCAATGTCCGATCGCAACGAAACTAGCACAAGTGCACTCAGCACCCATGAAATAGGGGGGGGGGGGGGTAGCCAAAATTTCAAGTCTCTAAACTAACCCTAACCCCTAAACCCTAACCCTAATCCTGAACCCTAACCCTAACCCTAATCTCAAACCCTAACCCTAACCCTAACCCTAATCTCAAACCTTAACCCTAACCCTAACCCTAACCCTAATCTCAAACCTTAAAGCCATTTTAAATAGGCCATAACTTTTGATAGGAACGTCGTAGAGACTCCCTCTTGGTACCGATGGAAAGCCCATGGCCATAAATAGGGGGGTAGGCGAAGTCTCAACAAATGAGCACCTAAGGAAAAAAAAATAGGCACACAAATGTTCAAGATCAAAGGGTTCCCGACGTCCGATCGCAACGAAACCAGCACGAGTGAACTCAGCACCCACGAAATAGGGGGGGTAGCCAAAATTTCAAGTCTCTAAACTAACCCTAACCCCTAAACCCTAACCCTAATCCTGAACCCTAACCCTAACCCTAATCTCAAACCCTAACCCTAACCCTAACCCTAATCTCAAACCCTAACCCTAACCCTAACCCTAATCTCAAACCTTAACCCCATTTTAAATAGGCCATAACTTTTGATAGGAACGTCGTAGAGACTCCATCTTGGTACCGATTGAAAGCCCATGGCCATAAATAGGGGGGTAGGCAAAGTCTCAACAAATGACAACCTAAGGAAAAAAAAATAGGCACACAAATGTTCAAGATCAAAGGGTTCCCAACGTCCGATCGCAACGAAACTAGCACGAGTGCACTCAGCACCCATGAAATAGGGGGGGTAGCCAAAATTTCAAGTCTCTAAACTAACCCTAACCCCTAAACCCTAACCCTAATCCTGAACCCTAACCCTAACCCTAATCTCAAACCTTAAAGCCATTTTAAATAGGCCATAACTTTTGATAGGAACGTCGTAGAGACTCCCTCTTGGTACCGATGGAAAGCCCATGGCCATAAATAGGGGGGTAGGCGAAGTCTCAACAAATGAGCACCTAAGGAAAAAAAAATAGGCACACAAATGTTCAAGATCAAAGGGTTCCCGACGTCTGATCGCAACGAAACTAGCACGAGTGCACTCAGCACCCACGAAATAGGGGGGGGGTAGCCAAAATTTCAAGTCTCTAAACTAACCCTAACCCCTAAACCCTAACCCTAATCCTGAACCCTAACCCTAACCCTAATCTCAAACCCTAACCCTAACCCTAACCCTAACCCTAATCTCAAACCCTAACCCTAACCCTAACCCTAATCTCAAACCTTAACCCCATTTTAAATAGGCCATAACTTTTGATAGGAACGTCGTAGAGACTCCATCTTGGTACCGATGGAAAGCCCATGGCCATAAATAGGGGGGTAGGCGAAGTCTCAACAAATGAGCACCTAAGGAAAAAAAAATAGGCACACAAATGTTTAAGATCAAAGGGTTCCCGACGTCCGATCGCCACGAAACTAGCACGAGTGCACTCAGCACCCATGAAATAGGGGGGGTAGCCAAAATTTCAAGTCTCTAAACTAACCCTAACCCCTAAACCCTAACCCTAATCCTGAACCCTAACCCTAACCCTAATCTCAAACCCTAACCCTAACCCTAACCCTAACCCTAATCTCAAACCTTAACCCCATTTTAAATAGGCCATAACTTTTGATAGGAACGTCGTAGAGACTCCATCTTGGTACCGATGGAAAGCCCATGGCCATAAATAGGGGGGTAGGCGAAGTCTCGACAAATGAGCACCTAAGGAAAAAAAAATAGGCACACAAATGTTCAAGATCAAAGGGTTCCCGACGTCCGATCGCAACGAAACTAGCACGAGTGCACTCAGCACCCATGAAATAGGGGGGGTAGCCAAAATTTCAAGTCTCTAAACTAACCCTAACCCCTAAACCCTAACCCTAATCCTGAACCCTAACCCTAACCCTAATCTCAAACCCTAACCCTAACCCTAACCCTAACCCTAATCTCAAACCCTAACCCTAACCCTAACCCTAATCTCAAACCTTAACCCCATTTTAAATAGGCCATAACTTTTGATAGGAACGTCGTAGAGACTCCATCTTGGTACCGATGGAAAGCCCATGGCCATAAATAGGGGGGTAGGCGAAGTCTCAACAAATGAGCACCTAAGGAAAAAAAAATAGGCACACAAATGTTCAAGATCAAAGGGTTCCCGACGTCCGATCGCAACGAAACTAGCACAAGTGCACTCAGCACCCATGAAATAGGGGGGGGGGGGGGTAGCCAAAATTTCAAGTCTCTAAACTAACCCTAACCCCTAAACCCTAACCCTAATCCTGAACCCTAACCCTAACCCTAATCTCAAACCCTAACCCTAACCCTAACCCTAATCTCAAACCTTAACCCTAACCCTAACCCTAACCCTAATCTCAAACCTTAAAGCCATTTTAAATAGGCCATAACTTTTGATAGGAACGTCGTAGAGACTCCCTCTTGGTACCGATGGAAAGCCCATGGCCATAAATAGGGGGGTAGGCGAAGTCTCAACAAATGAGCACCTAAGGAAAAAAAAATAGGCACACAAATGTTCAAGATCAAAGGGTTCCCGACGTCCGATCGCAACGAAACCAGCACGAGTGCACTCAGCACCCACGAAATAGGGGGGGTAGCCAAAATTTCAAGTCTCTAAACTAACCCTAACCCCTAAACCCTAACCCTAATCCTGAACCCTAACCCTAACCCTAATCTCAAACCTTAAAGCCATTTTAAATAGGCCATAACTTTTGATAGGAACGTCGTAGAGACTCCATCTTGGTACCGATGGAAAGCCCATGGCCATAAATAGGGGGGTAGGCGAAGTCTCAACAAATGAGCACCTAAGGAAAAAAAAATTGGCACACAAATGTTCAAGATCAAGGGGTTCCCGACGTCCGATCGCAACGAAACCAGCACGAGTGAACTCAGCACCCACGAAATAGGGGGGGTAGCCAAAATTTCAAGTCTCTAAACTAACCCTAACCCCTAAACCCTAACCCTAATCCTGAACCCTAACCCTAACCCTAATCTCAAACCCTAACCCTAACCCTAACCCTAATCTCAAACCCTAACCCTAACCCTAACCCTAATCTCAAACCTTAACCCCATTTTAAATAGGCCATAACTTTTGATAGGAACGTCGTAGAGACTCCATCTTGGTACCGATGGAAAGCCCATGGCCATAAATAGGGGGGTAGGCGAAGTCTCAACAAATGACAACCTAAGGAAAAAAAAATAGGCACACAAATGTTCAAGATCAAAGGGTTCCCAACGTCCGATCGCAACGAAACTAGCACGAGTGCACTCAGCACCCATGAAATAGGGGGGGTAGCCAAAATTTCAAGTCTCTAAACTAACCCTAACCCCTAAACCCTAACCCTAATCCTGAACCCTAACCCTAACCCTAATCTCAAACCTTAAAGCCATTTTAAATAGGCCATAACTTTTGATAGGAACGTCGTAGAGACTCCCTCTTGGTACCGATGGAAAGCCCATGGCCATAAATAGGGGGGTAGGCGAAGTCTCAACAAATGAGCACCTAAGGAAAAAAAAATAGGCACACAAATGTTCAAGATCAAAGGGTTCCCGACGTCTGATCGCAACGAAACTAGCACGAGTGCACTCAGCACCCACGAAATAGGGGGGGGGTAGCCAAAATTTCAAGTCTCTAAACTAACCCTAACCCCTAAACCCTAACCCTAATCCTGAACCCTAACCCTAACCCTAATCTCAAACCCTAACCCTAACCCTAACCCTAACCCTAATCTCAAACCCTAACCCTAACCCTAACCCTAATCTCAAACCTTAAAGCCATTTTAAATAGGCCATAACTTTTGATAGGAACGTCGTAGAGACTCCATCTTGGTACCGATGGAAAGCCCATGGCCATAAATAGGGGGGTAGGCGAAGTCTCAACAAATGAGCACCTAAGGAAAAAAAAATAGGCACACAAATGTTCAAGATCAAGGGGTACCCGACGTCCGATCGCAACGAAACTAGCACGAGTGCACTCAGCACCCACGAAATAGGGGGGGTAGCCAAAATTTCAAGTCTCTAAACTAACCCTAACCCCTAAACCCTAACCCTAATCCTGAACCCTAACCCTAACCCTAATCTCAAACCCTAACCCTAACCCTAATCTCAAACCCTAACCCTAACCCTAACCCTAATCTCAAACCTTAACCCCATTTTAAATAGGCCATAACTTTTGATAGGAACGCCGTAGAGACTCCATCTTGGTACCGATGGAAAGCCCATGGCCATAAATAGGGGGGTAGGCGAAGTCTCAACAAATGAGCACCTAAGGAAAAAAAAATAGGCACACAAATGTTCAAGATCAAGGGGTTCCCGACGTCCGATCGCAACGAAACTAGCACGAGTGCACTCAGCACCCATGAAATAGGGGGGGTAGCCAAAATTTCAAGTCTCTAAACTAACCCTAACCCCTAAACCCTAACCCTAATCCTGAACCCTAACCCTAACCCTAATCTCAAACCCTAACCCTAACCCTAACCCTAACCCTAATCTCAAACCCTAACCCTAACCCTAACCCTAATCTCAAACCTTAACCCCATTTTAAATAGGCCATAACTTTTGATAGGAACGTCGTAGAGACTCCATCTTGGTACCGATGGAAAGCCCATGGCCATAAATAGGGGGGTAGGCGAAGTCTCAACAAATGACAACCTAAGGAAAAAAAAATAGGCACACAAATGTTCAAGATCAA
The DNA here is from genome assembly GCF_963691815.1 of Echiichthys vipera. Lineage (NCBI taxonomy): Eukaryota > Metazoa > Chordata > Actinopteri > Perciformes > Trachinidae > Echiichthys > Echiichthys vipera. The sequence continues at coordinate 2,377,837 of NC_139833.1, forward strand.
AGGGTTCCCGACGTCCAATCGCAACGATACTAGCACGAGTGAACTCAGCACCCATGAAATAGGGGGGGTAGCCAAAATTTCAAGTCTCTAAACTAACCCTAACCCCTAAACCCTAACCCTAATCCTGAACCCTAACCCTAACCCTAATCTCAAACCTTAAAGCCATTTTAAATAGGCCATAACTTTTGATAGGAACGTCGTAGAGACTCCCTCTTGGTACCGATGGAAAGCCCATGGCCATAAATAGGGGGGTAGGCGAAGTCTCAACAAATGAGCACCTAAGGAAAAAAAAATAGGCACACAAATGTTCAAGATCAAAGGGTTCCCGACGTCTGATCGCAACGAAACTAGCACGAGTGCACTCAGCACCCACGAAATAGGGGGGGGTAGCCAAAATTTCAAGTCTCTAAACTAACCCTAACCCCTAAACCCTAACCCTAATCCTGAACCCTAACCCTAACCCTAATCTCAAACCCTAACCCTAACCCTAACCCTAATCTCAAACCTTAACCCCATTTTAAATAGGCCATAACTTTTGATAGGAACTTCGTAGAGACTCCATCTTGGTACCGATGGAAAGCCCATGGCCATAAATAGGGGGGTAGGCGAAGTCTCAACAAATGAGCACCTAAGGAAAAAAAAATAGGCACACAAATGTTCAAGATCAAAGGGTTCCCGACGTCCGATCGCAACGAAACTAGCACGAGTGCACTCAGCACCCATGAAATAGGGGGGGTAGCCAAAATTTCAAGTCTCTAAACTAACCCTAACCCCTAAACCCTAACCCTAATCCTGAACCCTAACCCTAACCCTAATCTCAAACCCTAACCCTAACCATAATCTCAACCCCTAACCCTAACCCTAACCCTAACCCTAATCTCAAACCTTAACCCCATTTTAAATAGGCCATAACTTTTGATAGGAACGTCGTAGAGACTCCATCTTGGTACCGATGGAAAGCCCATGGCCATAAATAGGGGGGTAGGCGAAGTCTCAACAAATGAGCACCTAAGGAAAAAAAAATTGGCACACAAATGTTCAAGATCAAGGGGTTCCCGACGTCCGATCGCAACGAAACCAGCACGAGTGAACTCAGCACCCACGAAATAGGGGGGGTAGCCAAAATTTCAAGTCTCTAAACTAACCCTAACCCCTAAACCCTAACCCTAATCCTGAACCCTAACCCTAACCCTAATCTCAAACCCTAACCCTAACCCTAACCCTAACCCTAATCTCAAACCCTAACCCTAACCCTAACCCTAATCTCAAACCTTAACCCCATTTTAAATAGGCCATAACTTTTGATAGGAACGTCGTAGAGACTCCATCTTGGTACCGATGGAAAGCCCATGGCCATAAATAGGGGGGTAGGCGAAGTCTCAACAAATGAGCACCTAAGGAAAAAAAAATTGGCACACAAATGTTCAAGATCAAGGGGTTCCCGACGTCCGATCGCAACGAAACCAGCACGAGTGAACTCAGCACCCACGTAATAGGGGGGGTAGCCAAAATTTCAAGTCTCTAAACTAACCCTAACCCCTAAACCCTAACCCTAATCCTGAACCCTAACCCTAACCCTAAACTCAAACCCTAACCCTAACCCTAACCCTAACCCTAATCTCAAACCCTAACCCTAACCCTAACCCTAATCTCAAACCTTAACCCCATTTTAAATAGGCCATAACTTTTGATAGGAACGTCGTAGAGACTCCATCTTGGTACCGATGGAAAGCCCATGGCCATAAATAGGGGGGTAGGCGAAGTCTCAACAAATGAGCACCTAAGGAAAAAAAAATTGGTACACAAATGTTCAAGATCAAGGGGTTCCCGACGTCCGATCGCAACGAAACCAGCACGAGTAAACTCAGCACCCACGAAATAGGGGGGGTAGCCAAAATTTCAAGTCTCTAAACTAACCCTAACCCCTAAACCCTAACCCTAATCCTGAACCCTAACCCTAACCCTAATCTCAAACCCTAACCCTAACCCTAACCCTAACCCTAACCCTAATCTCAAACCCTAACCCTAACCCTAACCCTAATCTCAAACCTTAACCCCATTTTAAATAGGCCATAACTTTTGATAGGAACGTCGTAGAGACACCATCTTGGTACCGATGGAAAGCCCATGGCCATAAATAGGGGGGTAGGCGAAGTCTCAACAAATGACAACCTAAGGAAAAAAAAATAGGCACACAAATGTTCAAGATCAAAGGGTTCCCGACGTCCGATCGCAACGAAACTAGCACGAGTGCACTCAGCACCCATGAAATAGGGGGGGTAGCCAAAATTTCAAGTCTCTAAACTAACCCTAACCCCTAAACCCTAACCCTAATCCTGAACCCTAACCCTAACCCTAATCTCAAACCTTAACCCTAACCCTAACCCTAATCTCAAACCTTAAAGCCATTTTAAATAGGCCATAACTTTTGATAGGAACGTCGTAGAGACTCCCTCTTGGTACCGATGGAAAGCCCATGGCCATAAATAGGGGGGTAGGCGAAGTCTCAACAAATGAGCACCTAAGGAAAAAAAAATAGGCACACAAATGTTCAAGATCAAAGGGTTCCCGACGTCTGATCGCAACGAAACTAGCACGAGTGCACTCAGCACCCACGAAATAGGGGGGGGGTAGCCAAAATTTCAAGTCTCTAAACTAACCCTAACCCCTAAACCCTAACCCTAATCCTGAACCCTAACCCTAACCCTAATCTCAAACCCTAACCCTAACCCTAACCCTAACCCTAATCTCAAACCCTAACCCTAACCCTAACCCTAATCTCAAACCTTAAAGCCATTTTAAATAGGCCATAACTTTTGATAGGAACGTCGTAGAGACTCCATCTTGGTACCGATGGAAAGCCCATGGCCATAAATAGGGGGGTAGGCGAAGTCTCAACAAATGAGCACCTAAGGAAAAAAAAATTGGCACACAAATGTTCAAGATCAAGGGGTTCCCGACGTCCGATCGCAACGAAACCAGCACGAGTGAACTCAGCACCCACGAAATAGGGGGGGTAGCCAAAATTTCAAGTCTCTAAACTAACCCTAACCCCTAAACCCTAACCCTAATCCTGAACCCTAACCCTAACCCTAAACTCAAACCCTAACCCTAACCCTAACCCTAACCCTAATCTCAAACCCTAACCCTAACCCTAACCCTAATCTCAAACCTTAACCCCATTTTAAATAGGCCATAACTTTTGATAGGAACGTCGTAGAGACTCCATCTTGGTACCGATGGAAAGCCCATGGCCATAAATAGGGGGGTAGGCGAAGTCTCAACAAATGAGCACCTAAGGAAAAAAAAATTGGTACACAAATGTTCAAGATCAAGGGGTTCCCGACGTCCGATCGCAACGAAACCAGCACGAGTAAACTCAGCACCCACGAAATAGGGGGGGTAGCCAAAATTTCAAGTCTCTAAACTAACCCTAACCCCTAAACCCTAACCCTAATCCTGAACCCTAACCCTAACCCTAATCTCAAACCCTAACCCTAACCCTAACCCTAACCCTAATCTCAAACCCTAACCCTAACCCTAACCCTAATCTCAAACCTTAACCCCATTTTAAATAGGCCATAACTTTTGATAGGAACGTCGTAGAGACACCATCTTGGTACCGATGGAAAGCCCATGGCCATAAATAGGGGGTCTCAACAAATGACAACCTAAGGAAAAAAAAATAGGCACACAAATGTTCAAGATCAAAGGGTTCCCGACGTCCGATCGCAACGAAACTAGCACGAGTGCACTCAGCACCCATGAAATAGGGGGGGTAGCCAAAATTTCAAGTCTCTAAACTAACCCTAACCCCTAAACCCTAACCCTAATCCTGAACCCTAACCCTAACCCTAATCTCAAACCTTAACCCTAACCCTAACCCTAATCTCAAACCTTAAAGCCATTTTAAATAGGCCATAACTTTTGATAGGAACGTCGTAGAGACTCCCTCTTGGTACCGATGGAAAGCCCATGGCCATAAATAGGGGGGTAGGCGAAGTCTCAACAAATGAGCACCTAAGGAAAAAAAAATAGGCACACAAATGTTCAAGATCAAAGGGTTCCCGACGTCTGATCGCAACGAAACTAGCACGAGTGCACTCAGCACCCACGAAATAGGGGGGGTAGCCAAAATTTCAAGTCTCTAAACTAACCCTAACCCCTAAACCCTAACCCTAATCCTGAACCCTAACCCTAACCCTAATCTCAAACCCTTACCCTAACCCTAACCCTAACCCTAATCTCAAACCCTAACCCTAACCCTAACCCTAATCTCAAACCTTAAAGCCATTTTAAATAGGCCATAACTTTTGATAGGAACGTCGTAGAGACTCCATCTTGGTACCGATGGAAAGCCCATGGCCATAAATAGGGGGGTAGGCGAAGTCTCAACAAATGAGCACCTAAGGAAAAAAAAATTGGCACACAAATGTTCAAGATCAAGGGGTTCCCGACGTCCGATCGCAACGAAACCAGCACGAGTGAACTCAGCACCCACGAAATAGGGGGGGTAGCCAAAATTTCAAGTCTCTAAACTAACCCTAACCCCTAAACCCTAACCCTAATCCTGAACCCTAACCCTAACCCTAATCTCAAACCCTAACCCTAACCCTAACCCTAACCCTAATCTCAAACCCTAACCCTAACCCTAACCCTAATCTCAAACCTTAACCCCATTTTAAATAGGCCATAACTTTTGATAGGAACGTCGTAGAGACTCCATCTTGGTACCGATGGAAAGCCCATGGCCATAAATAGGGGGGTAGGCGAAGTCTCAACAAATGATCACCTAAGGAAAAAAAAATTGGTACACAAATGTTCAAGATCAAGGGGTTCCCGACGTCCGATCGCAACGAAACCAGCACGAGTAAACTCAGCACCCACGAAATAGGGGGGGTAGCCAAAATTTCAAGTCTCTAAACTAACCCTAACCCCTAAACCCTAACCCTAATCCTGAACCCTAACCCTAACCCTAATCTCAAACCCTAACCCTAACCCTAACCCTAACCCTAACCCTAATCTCAAACCCTAACCCTAACCCTAACCCTAATCTCAAACCTTAACCCCATTTTAAATAGGCCATAACTTTTGATAGGAACGTCGTAGAGACACCATCTTGGTACCGATGGAAAGCCCATGGCCATAAATAGGGGGGTAGGCGAAGTCTCAACAAATGACAACCTAAGGAAAAAAAAATAGGCACACAAATGTTCAAGATCAAAGGGTTCCCGACGTCCGATCGCAACGAAACTAGCACGAGTGCACTCAGCACCCATGAAATAGGGGGGGTAGCCAAAATTTCAAGTCTCTAAACTAACCCTAACCCCTAAACCCTAACCCTAATCCTGAACCCTAACCCTAACCCTAATCTCAAACCTTAACCCTAACCCTAACCCTAATCTCAAACCTTAAAGCCATTTTAAATAGGCCATAACTTTTGATAGGAACGTCGTAGAGACTCCCTCTTGGTACCGATGGAAAGCCCATGGCCATAAATAGGGGGGTAGGCGAAGTCTCAACAAATGAGCACCTAAGGAAAAAAAAATAGGCACACAAATGTTCAAGATCAAAGGGTTCCCGACGTCTGATCGCAACGAAACTAGCACGAGTGCACTCAGCACCCACGAAATAGGGGGGGGTAGCCAAAATTTCAAGTCTCTAAACTAACCCTAACCCCTAAACCCTAACCCTAATCCTGAACCCTAACCCTAACCCTAATCTCAAACCCTAACCCTAACCCTAACCCTAACCCTAATCTCAAACCCTAACCCTAACCCTAACCCTAATCTCAAACCTTAAAGCCATTTTAAATAGGCCATAACTTTTGATAGGAACGTCGTAGAGACTCCATCTTGGTACCGATGGAAAGCCCATGGCCATAAATAGGGGGGTAGGCGAAGTCTCAACAAATGAGCACCTAAGGAAAAAAAAATTGGCACACAAATGTTCAAGATCAAGGGGTTCCCGACGTCCGATCGCAACGAAACCAGCACGAGTGAACTCAGCACCCACGAAATAGGGGGGGTAGCCAAAATTTCAAGTCTCTAAACTAACCCTAACCCCTAAACCCTAACCCTAATCCTGAACCCTAACCCTAACCCTAATCTCAAACCCTAACCCTAACCCTAACCCTAACCCTAATCTCAAACCCTAACCCTAACCCTAACCCTAATCTCAAACCTTAACCCCATTTTAAATAGGCCATAACTTTTGATAGGAACGTCGTAGAGACTCCATCTTGGTACCGATGGAAAGCCCATGGCCATAAATAGGGGGGTAGGCGAAGTCTCAACAAATGAGCACCTAAGGAAAAAAAAATTGGCACACAAATGTTCAAGATCAAGGGGTTCCCGACGTCCGATCGCAACGAAACCAGCACGAGTGAACTCAGCACCCACGAAATAGGGGGGGTAGCCAAAATTTCAAGTCTCTAAACTAACCCTAACCCCTAAACCCTAACCCTAATCCTGAACCCTAACCCTAACCCTAATCTCAAACCCTAACCCTAACCCTAACCCTAACCCTAACCCTAATCTCAAACCCTAACCCTAACCCTAACCCTAATCTCAAACCTTAACCCCATTTTAAATAGGCCATAACTTTTGATAGGAACGTCGTAGAGACACCATCTTGGTACCGATGGAAAGCCCATGGCCATAAATAGGGGGGTAGGCGAAGTCTCAACAAATGAGCACCTAAGGAAAAAAAAATAGGCACACAAATGTTCAAGATCAAAGGGTTCCCGACGTCTGATCGCAACGAAACTAGCACGAGTGCACTCAGCACCCACGAAATAGGGGGGGGTAGCCAAAATTTCAAGTCTCTAAACTAACCCTAACCCCTAAACCCTAACCCTAATCCTGAACCCTAACCCTAACCCTAATCTCAAACCCTAACCCTAACCCTAACCCTAACCCTAATCTCAAACCCTAACCCTAACCCTAACCCTAATCTCAAACCTTAAAGCCATTTTAAATAGGCCATAACTTTTGATAGGAACGTCGTAGAGACTCCATCTTGGTACCGATGGAAAGCCCATGGCCATAAATAGGGGGGTAGGCGAAGTCTCAACAAATGAGCACCTAAGGAAAAAAAATAGGCACACAAATGTTCAAGATCAAGGGGTTCCCGACGTCCGATCGCAACGAAACCAGCACGAGTGAACTCAGCACCCACGAAATAGGGGGGGTAGCCAAAATTTCAAGTCTCTAAACTAACCCTAACCCCTAAACCCTAACCCTAATCCTGAACCCTAACCCTAACCCTAATCTCAAACCTTAACCCTAACCCTAACCCTAATCTCAAACCTTAAAGCCATTTTAAATAGGCCATAACTTTTGATAGGAACGTCGTAGAGACTCCCTCTTGGTACCGATGGAAAGCCCATGGCCATAAATAGGGGGGTAGGCGAAGTCTCAACAAATGAGCACCTAAGGAAAAAAAAATAGGCACACAAATGTTCAAGATCAAAGGGTTCCCGACGTCCGATCGCAACGAAACTAGCACGAGTGCACTCAGCACCCACGAAATAGGGGGGGGTAGCCAAAATTTCAAGTCTCTAAACTAACCCTAACCCCTAAACCCTAACCCTAATCCTGAACCCTAACCCTAACCCTAATCTCAAACCCTAACCCTAACCCTAACCCTAACCCTAATCTCAAACCCTAACCCTAACCCTAACCCTAATCTCAAACCTTAAAGCCATTTTAAATAGGCCATAACTTTTGATAGGAACGTCGTAGAGACTCCATCTTGGTACCGATGGAAAGCCCATGGCCATAAATAGGGGGGTAGGCGAAGTCTCAACAAATGAGCACCTAAGGAAAAAAAAATTGGCACACAAATGTTCAAGATCAAGGGGTTCCCGACGTCCGATCGCAACGAAACCAGCACGAGTGAACTCAGCACCCACGAAATAGGGGGGGTAGCCAAAATTTCAAGTCTCTAAACTAACCCTAACCCCTAAACCCTAACCCTAATCCTGAACCCTAACCCTAACCCTAATCTCAAACCCTAACCCTAACCCTAACCCTAACCCTAATCTCAAACCCTAACCCTAACCCTAACCCTAATCTCAAACCTTAACCCCATTTTAAATAGGCCATAACTTTTGATAGGAACGTCGTAGAGACTCCATCTTGGTACCGATGGAAAGCCCATGGCCATAAATAGGGGGGTAGGCGAAGTCTCAACAAATGAGCACCTAAGGAAAAAAAAATTGGCACACAAATGTTCAAGATCAAGGGGTTCCCGACGTCCGATCGCAACGAAACCAGCACGAGTGAACTCAGCACCCACGAAATAGGGGGGGTAGCCAAAATTTCAAGTCTCTAAACTAACCCTAACCCCTAAACCCTAACCCTAATCCTGAACCCTAACCCTAACCCTAAACTCAAACCCTAACCCTAACCCTAACCCTAACCCTAATCTCAAACCCTAACCCTAACCCTAACCCTAATCTCAAACCTTAACCCCATTTTAAATAGGCCATAACTTTTGATAGGAACGTCGTAGAGACTCCATCTTGGTACCGATGGAAAGCCCATGGCCATAAATAGGGGGGTAGGCGAAGTCTCAACAAATGAGCACCTAAGGAAAAAAAAATTGGTACACAAATGTTCAAGATCAAGGGGTTCCCGACGTCCGATCGCAACGAAACCAGCACGAGTAAACTCAGCACCCACGAAATAGGGGGGGTAGCCAAAATTTCAAGTCTCTAAACTAACCCTAACCCCTAAACCCTAACCCTAATCCTGAACCCTAACCCTAACCCTAATCTCAAACCCTAACCCTAACCCTAACCCTAACCCTAACCCTAATCTCAAACCCTAACCCTAACCCTAACCCTAATCTCAAACCTTAACCCCATTTTAAATAGGCCATAACTTTTGATAGGAACGTCGTAGAGACACCATCTTGGTACCGATGGAAAGCCCATGGCCATAAATAGGGGGGTAGGCGAAGTCTCAACAAATGACAACCTAAGGAAAAAAAAATAGGCACACAAATGTTCAAGATCAAAGGGTTCCCGACGTCCGATCGCAACGAAACTAGCACGAGTGCACTCAGCACCCATGAAATAGGGGGGGTAGCCAAAATTTCAAGTCTCTAAACTAACCCTAACCCCTAAACCCTAACCCTAATCCTGAACCCTAACCCTAACCCTAATCTCAAACCTTAACCCTAACCCTAACCCTAATCTCAAACCTTAAAGCCATTTTAAATAGGCCATAACTTTTGATAGGAACGTCGTAGAGACTCCCTCTTGGTACCGATGGAAAGCCCATGGCCATAAATAGGGGGGTAGGCGAAGTCTCAACAAATGAGCACCTAAGGAAAAAAAAATTGGCACACAAATGTTCAAGATCAAGGGGTTCCCGACGTCCGATCGCAACGAAACCAGCACGAGTGAACTCAGCACCCACGAAATAGGGGGGGTAGCCAAAATTTCAAGTCTCTAAACTAACCCTAACCCCTAAACCCTAACCCTAATCCTGAACCCTAACCCTAACCCTAATCTCAAACCCTAACCCTAACCCTAACCCTAACCCTAATCTCAAACCCTAACCCTAACCCTAACCCTAATCTCAAACCTTAACCCCATTTTAAATAGGCCATAACTTTTGATAGGAACGTCGTAGAGACTCCATCTTGGTACCGATGGAAAGCCCATGGCCATAGATAGGGGGGTAGGCGAAGTCTCAACAAATGAGCACCTAAGGAAAAAAAAATTGGCACACAAATGTTCAAGATCAAGGGGTTCCCGACGTCCGATCGCAACGAAACCAGCACGAGTGAACTCAGCACCCACGAAATAGGGGGGGGTAGCCAAAATTTCAAGTCTCTAAACTAACCCTAACCCCTAAACCCTAACCCTAATCCTGAACCCTAACCCTAACCCTAATCTCAAACCCTAACCCTAACCCTAACCCTAACCCTAATCTCAAACCCTAACCCTAACCCTAACCCTAATCTCAAACCTTAACCCCATTTTAAATAGGCCATAACTTTTGATAGGAACGTCGTAGAGACTCCATCTTGGTACCGATGGAAAGCCCATGGCCATAAATAGGGGGGTAGGCGAAGTCTCAACAAATGAGCACCTAAGGAAAAAAAAATTGGCACACAAATGTTCAAGATCAAGGGGTTCCCGACGTCCGATCGCAACGAAACCAGCACGAGTGAACTCAGCACCCACGAAATAGGGGGGGTAGCCAAAATTTCAAGTCTCTAAACTAACCCTAACCCCTAAACCCTAACCCTAATCCTGAACCCTAACCCTAACCCTAATCTCAAACCCTAACCCTAACCCTAACCCTAACCCTAATCTCAAACCCTAACCCTAACCCTAACCCTAATCTCAAACCTTAACCCCATTTTAAATAGGCCATAACTTTTGATAGGAACGTCGTAGAGACTCCATCTTGGTACCGATGGAAAGCCCATGGCCATAAATAGGGGGGTAGGCGAAGTCTCAACAAATGAGCACCTAAGGATAAAAAGATAGGCACACAATTGTTTAAGATCAAAGGGTTCCCGACGTCCGATCGCAACGAAACTAGCACGAGTGCACTCAGCACCCATGAAATAGGGGGGGTAGCCAAAATTTCAAGTCTCTAAACTAACCCTAACCCCTAAACCCTAACCCTAATCCTGAACCCTAACCCTAACCCTAATCTCAAACCTTAAAGCCATTTTAAATAGGCCATAACTTTTGATAGGAACGTCGTAGAGACTCCCTCTTGGTACCGATGGAAAGCCCATGGCCATAAATAGGGGGGTAGGCGAAGTCTCAACAAATGAGCACCTAAGGAAAAAAAAATAGGCACACAAATGTTCAAGATCAAAGGGTTCCCGACGTCCGATCGCAACGAAACCAGCACGAGTGAACTCAGCACCCACGAAATAGGGGGGGTAGCCAAAATTTCAAGTCTCTAAACTAACCCTAACCCCTAAACCCTAACCCTAATCCTGAACCCTAACCCTAACCCTAATCTCAAACCCTAACCCTAACCCTAACCCTAACCCTAATCTCAAACCCTAACCCTAACCCTAACCCTAATCTCAAACCTTAACCCCATTTTAAATAGGCCATAACTTTTGATAGGAACGTCGTAGAGACTCCATCTTGGTACCGATGGAAAGCCCATGGCCATAAATAGGGGGGTAGGCGAAGTCTCAACAAATGAGCACCTAAGGAAAAAAAAATTGGCACACAAATGTTCAAGATCAAGGGGTTCCCGACGTCCGATCGCAACGAAACCAGCACGAGTGAACTCAGCACCCACGAAATAGGGGGGTAGCCAAAATTTCAAGTCTCTAAACTAACCCTAACCCCTAAACCCTAACCCTAATCCTGAACCCTAACCCTAACCCTAATCTCAAACCCTAACCCTAACCCTAACCCTAACCCTAATCTCAAACCCTAACCCTAACCCTAACCCTAATCTCAAACCTTAACCCCATTTTAAATAGGCCATAACTTTTGATAGGAACGTCGTAGAGACACCATCTTGGTACCGATGGAAAGCCCATGGCCATAAATAGGGGGGTAGGCGAAGTCTCAACAAATGACAACCTAAGGAAAAAAAAATAGGCACACAAATGTTCAAGATCAAAGGGTTCCCGACGTCCGATCGCAACGAAACTAGCACGAGTGCACTCAGCACCCATGAAATAGGGGGGGTAGCCAAAATTTCAAGTCTCTAAACTAACCCTAACCCCTAAACCCTAACCCTAATCCTGAACCCTAACCCTAACCCTAATCTCAAACCTTAACCCTAACCCTAACCCTAATCTCAAACCTTAAAGCCATTTTAAATAGGCCATAACTTTTGATAGGAACGTCGTAGAGACTCCCTCTTGGTACCGATGGAAAGCCCATGGCCATAAATAGGGGGGTAGGCGAAGTCTCAACAAATGAGCACCTAAGGAAAAAAAAATAGGCACACAAATGTTCAAGATCAAAGGGTTCCCGACGTCTGATCGCAACGAAACTAGCACGAGTGCACTCAGCACCCATGAAATAGGGGGGGTAGCCAAAATTTCAAGTCTCTAAACTAACCCTAACCCCTAAACCCTAACCCTAATCCTGAACCCTAACCCTAACCCTAATCTCAAACCCTAACCCTAACCCTAACCCTAACCCTAACCCTAATCTCAAACCCTAACCCTAACCCTAATCTCAAACCTTAACCCCATTTTAAATAGGCCATAACTTTTGATAGGAACGTCGTAGAGACTCCATCTTGGTACCGATGGAAAGCCCATGGCCATAAATAGGGGGGTAGGCGAAGTCTCAACAAATGAGCACCTAAGGAAAAAAAAATAGGCACACAAATGTTCAAGATCAAGGGGTTCCCGACGTCCGATCGCAACGAAACTAGCACGAGTGCACTCAGCACCCATGAAATAGGGGGGGTAGCCAAAATTTCAAGTCTCTAAACTAACCCTAACCCCTAAACCCTAACCCTAATCCTGAACCCTAACCCTAACCCTAATCTCAAACCCTAACCCTAACCCTAACCCTAACCCTAATCTCAAACCCTAACCCTAACCCTAACCCTAATCTCAAACCTTAACCCCATTTTAAATAGGCCATAACTTTTGATAGGAACGTCGTAGAGACTCCATCTTGGTACCGATGGAAAGCCCATGGCCATAAATAGGGGGGTAGGCGAAGTCTCAACAAATGAGCACCTAAGGAAAAAAAACATTGGCACACAAATGTTCAAGATCAAGGGGTTCCCGACGTCCGATCGCAACGAAACCAGCACGAGTGAACTCAGCACCCACGAAATAGGGGGGGTAGCCAAAATTTCAAGTCTCTAAACTAATCCTAACCCCTAAACCCTAACCCTAATCCTGAACCCTAACCCTAACCCTAATCTCAAACCCTAACCCTAACCCTAACCCTAACCCTAATCTCAAACCTTAACCCCATTTTAAATAGGCCATAACTTTTGATAGGAACGTCGTAGAGACTCCATCTTGGTACCGATGGAAAGCCCATGGCCATAAATAGGGGGGTAGGCGAAGTCTCAACAAATGAGCACCTAAGGAAAAAAAAATTGGCACACAAATGTTCAAGATCAAGGGGTTCCCGACGTCCGATCGCAACGAAACTAGCACGAGTGCACTCAGCACCCATGAAATAGGGGGGGTAGCCAAAATTTCAAGTCTCTAAACTAACCCTAACCCCTAAACCCTAACCCTAATCCTGAACCCTAACCCTAACCCTAACCCTAACCCTAACCCTAACCCTAATCTCAAACCTTAAAGCCATTTTAAATAGGCCATAACTTTTGATAGGAACGTCGTAGAGACTCCATCTTGGTACCGATGGAAAGCCCATGGCCATAAATAGGGGGGTAGGCGAAGTCTCAACAAATGAGCACCTAAGGAAAAAAAAATAGGCACACAATTGTTTAAGATCAAAGGGTTCCCGACGTCCGATCGCAACGAAACTAGCACGAGTGCACTCAGCACCCATGAAATAGGGGGGGTAGCCAAAATTTCAAGTCTCTAAACTAACCCTAACCCCTAAACCCTAACCCTAATCCTGAACCCTAACCCTAACCCTAACCCTAACCCTAACCCTAACCCTAATCTCAAACCTTAACCCCATTTTAAATAGGCCATAACTTTTGATAGGAACGTCGTAGAGACTCCATCTTGGTACCGATGGAAAGCCCATGGCCATAAATAGGGGGGTAGGCGAAGTCTCAACAAATGAGCACCTAAGGAAAAAAAAATAGGCACACAAATGTTCAAGATCAAAGGGTTCCCGACGTCCGATCGCAACGAAACTAGCACGAGTGCACTCAGCACCCATGAAATAGGGGGGGTAGCCAAAATTTCAAGTCTCTAAACTAACCCTAACCCCTAAACCCTAACCCTAATCCTGAACCCTAACCCTAATCTCAAACCCTAACCCTAATCTCAAACCCTAACCCTAACCCTAATCTCAAACCTTAACCCCATTTTAAATAGGCCATAACTTTTGATAGGAACGTCGTAGAGACTCCATCTTGGTACCGATGGAAAGCCCATGGCCATAAATAGGGGGGTAGGCGAAGTCTCAACAAATGAGCACCTAAGGAAAAAAAAATAGGCACACAAATGTTCAAGATCAAGGGGTTCCCGACGTCCGATCGCAACGAAACCAGCACGAGTGCACTCAGCACCCACGAAATAGGGGGGGTAGCCAAAATTTCAAGTCTCTAAACTAACCCTAACCCCTAAACCCTAACCCTGATCCTGAACCCTAACCCTAACCCTAATCTCAAACCCTAACCCTAACCCTAACCCTAACCCTAATCTCAAACCCTAACCCTAACCCTAACCCTAATCTCAAACCTTAACCCCATTTTAAATAGGCCATAACTTTTGATAGGAACGTCGTAAAGACTCCATCTTGGTACCGATGGAAAGCCCATGGCCATAAATAGGGGGGTAGGCGAAGTCTCAACAAATGAGCACCTAAGGAAAAAAAAATAGGCACACAAATGTTCAAGATCAAGGGGTTCCCGACGTCCGATCGCAACGAAACTAGCACGAGTGCACTCAGCACCCATGAAATAGGGGGGGTAGCCAAAATTTCAAGTCTCTAAACTAACCCTAACCCCTAAACCCTAACCCTAATCCTGAACCCTAACCCTAACCCTAATCTCAAACCCTAACCCTAACCCTAACCCTAACCCTAACCCTAACCCTAATCTCAAACCTTAACCCCATTTTAAATAGGCCATAACTTTTGATAGGAACGTCGTAGAGACTCCATCTTGGTACCGATGGAAAGCCCATGGCCATAAATAGGGGGGTAGGCGAAGTCTCAACAAATGAGCACCTAAGGAAAAAAAATAGGCACACAAATGTTCAAGATCAAAGGGTTCCCGACGTCCGATCGCAACGAAACTAGCACGAGTGCACTCAGCACCCATGAAATAGGGGGGGGGGTAGCCAAAATTTCAAGTCTCTAAACTAACCCTAACCCCTAAACCCTAACCCTAATCCTGAACCCTAACCCTAATCTCAAACCCTAACCCTAATCTCAAACCCTAACCCTAACCCTAACCCTAATCTCAAACCTTAACCCCATTTTAAATAGGCCATAACTTTTGATAGGAACGTAGTAGAGACTCCATCTTGGTACCGATGGAAAGCCCATGGCCATAAATAGGGGGGTAGGCGAAGTCTCAACAAATGAGCACCTAAGGAAAAAAAAATAGGCACACAAATGTTCAAGATCAAAGGGTTCCCGACGTCCGATCGCAACGAAACTAGCACGAGTGCACTCAGCACCCATGAAATAGGGGGGGTAGCCAAAATTTCAAGTCTCTAAACTAACCCTAACCCCTAAACCCTAACCCTAATCCTGAACCCTAACCCTAACCCTAATCTCAAACCCTAACCCTAACCCTAACCCTAACCCTAATCTCAAACCCTAACCCTAACCCTAATCCTGAACCCTAACCCTAACCCTAATCTCAAACCTTAACCCCATTTTAAATAGGCCATAACTTTTGATAGGAACGTCGTAGAGACTCCATCTTGGTACCGATGGAAAGCCCATGGCCATAAATAGGGGGGTAGGCGAAGTCTCAACAAATGAGCACCTAAGAAAAAAAAATAGGCACACAAATGTTCAAGATCAAAGGGTTCCCGACGTCCGATCGCAACGAAACTAGCACGAGTGCACTCAGCACCCATGAAATAGGGGGGGTAGCCAAAATTTCAAGTCTCTAAACTAACCCTAACCCTAATCATGAACCCTAACCCTAATCCTGAACCCTAACCCTAACCCTAATCTCAAACCCTAACCCTAACCCTAATCTCAAACCTTAACCCCATTTTAAATAGGCCATAACTTTTGATAGGAACGTCGTAGAGACTCCATCTTGGTACCGATGGAAAGCCCATGGCCATAAATAGGGGCGTAGGCGAAGTCTCAACAAATGAGCACCTAAGGAGAAAAAAATAGGCACACAAATGTTCAAGATCAAAGGGTTCCCGACGTCCGATCGCAACGAAACTAGCACGAGTGCACTCAGCACCCATGAAATAGGGGGGGTAGCCAAAATTTCAAGTCTCTAAACTAACCCTAACCCCTAAACCCTAACCCTAATCCTGAACCCTAACCCTAACCCTAATCTCAAACCCTAACCCTAACCCTAACCCTAACCCTAACCCTAATCTCAAACCTTAACCCCATTTTAAATAGGCCATAACTTTTGATAGGAACGTCGTAGAGACTCCATCTTGGTACCGATGGAAAGCCCATGGCCATAAATAGGGGGGTAGGCGAAGTCTCAACAAATGAGCACCTAAGGAAAAAAAAATAGGCACACAAATGTTCAAGATCAAAGGGTTCCCGACGTCCGATCGCAACGAAACTAGCACGAGTGCACTCAGCACCCATGAAATAGGGGGGGGTAGCCAAAATTTCAAGTCTCTAAACTAACCCTAACCCCTAAACCCTAACCCTAATCCTGAACCCTAACCCTAATCTCAAACCCTAACCCTAATCTCAAACCCTAACCCTAACCCTAACCCTAATCTCAAACCTTAACCCCATTTTAAATAGGCCATAACTTTTGATAGGAACGTCGTAGAGACTCCATCTTGGTACCGATGGAAAGCCCATGGCCATAAATAGGGGGGTAGGCGAAGTCTCAACAAATGAGCACCTAAGGAAAAAAAAATAGGCACACAAATGTTCAAGATCAAGGGGTTCCCGACGTCCGATCGCAACGAAACTAGCACGAGTGCACTCAGCACCCATGAAATAGGGGGGGTAGCCAAAATTTCAAGTCTCTAAACTAACCCTAACCCCTAAACCCTAACCCTAATCCTGAACCCTAACCCTAACCCTAATCTCAAACCCTAACCCTAACCCTAACCCTAACCCTAATCTCAAACCCTAACCCTAACCCTAATCCTGAACCCTAACCCTAACCCTAATCTCAAACCTTAACCCCATTTTAAATAGGCCATAACTTTTGATAGGAACGTCGTAGAGACTCCATCTTGGTACCGATGGAAAGCCCATGGCCATAAATAGGGGGGTAGGCGAAGTCTCAACAAATGAGCACCTAAGGAAAAAAAAATAGGCACACAAATGTTCAAGATCAAAGGGTTCCCGACGTCCGATCGCAACGAAACTAGCACGAGTGCACTCAGCACCCATGAAATAGGGGGGGTAGCCAAAATTTCAAGTCTCTAAACTAACCCTAACCCTAATCATGAACCCTAACCCTAATCCTGAACCCTAACCCTAACCCTAATCTCAAACCCTAACCCTAACCCTAATCTCAAACCTTAACCCCATTTTAAATAGGCCATAACTTTTGATAGGAACGTCGTAGAGACTCCATCTTGGTACCGATGGAAAGCCCATGGCCATAAATAGGGGCGTAGGCGAAGTCTCAACAAATGAGCACCTAAGGAAAAAAAAATAGGCACACAAATGTTCAAGATCAAAGGGTTCCCGACGTCCGATCGCAACGAAACTAGCACGAGTGCACTCAGCACCCATGAAATAGGGGGGGTAGCCAAAATTTCAAGTCTCTAAACTAACCCTAACCCCTAACCCTAACCCTAACCCTAATCTCAAACCCTAACCCTAACCCTAATCCTGAACCCTAACCCTAACCCTAATCTCAAACCTTAACCCCATTTTAAATAGGCCATAACTTTTGATAGGAACGTCGTAGAGACTCCATCTTGGTACCGATGGAAAGCCCATGGCCATAAATAGGGGGGTAGGCGAAGTCTCAACAAATGAGCACCTAAAGAAAAAAAAATAGGCACACAAATGTTCAAGATCAAAGGGTTCCCGACGTCCGATCGCAACGAAACTAGCACGAGTGCACTCAGCACCCATGAAATAGGGGGGGTAGCCAAAATTTCAAGTCTCTAAACTAACCCTAACCCCTAACCCTAACCCTAACCCTAATCTCAAACCCTAACCCTAACCCTAATCCTGAACCCTAACCCTAACCCTAATCTCAAACCTTAACCCCATTTTAAATAGGCCATAACTTTTGATAGGAACGTCGTAGAGACTCCATCTTGGTACCGATGGAAAGCCCATGGCCATAAATAGGGGGGTAGGCGAAGTCTCAACAAATGAGCACCTAAGGAAAAAAAAATAGGCACACAAATGTTCAAGATCAAAGGGTTCCCGACGTCCGATCGCAACGAAACTAGCACGAGTGCACTCAGCACCCATGAAATAGGGGGGGGGGGTAGCCAAAATTTCAAGTCTCTAAACTAACCCTAACCCTAATCATGAACCCTAACCCTAATCCTGAACCCTAACCCTAACCCTAATCTCAAACCCTAACCCTAACCCTAACCCTAACCCTAATCTCAAACCCTAACCCTAACCCTAACCCTAACCCTAATCTCAAACCTTAACCCCATTTTAAATAGGCCATAACTTTTGATAGGAACGTCGTAGAGACTCTATCTTGGTACCGATGGAAAGCCCATGGCCATAAATAGGGGGGTAGGCGAAGTCTCAACAAATGAGCAGCTAAGGAAAAAAAATAGGCACACAAATGTTCAAGATCAAAGGGTTCCCGACGTCCGATCGCAACGAAACTAGCACGAGTGCACTCAGCACCCATGAAATAGGGGGGGTAGCCAAAATTTCAAGTCTCTAAACTAACCCTAACCCCTAAACCCTAACCCTAATCCTGAACCCTAACCCTAACCCTAATCTCAAACCCTAACCCTAACCCTAACCCTAATCCTGAACCCTAACCCTAACCCTAATCTCAAACCTTAACCCCATTTTAAATAGGCCATAACTTTTGATAGGAACGTCGTAGAGACTCCATCTTGGTACCGATGGAAAGCCCATGGCCATAAATAGGGGGGTAGGCGAAGTCTCAACAAATGAGCACCTAAGGAAAAAAAAATAGGCACACAAATGTTCAAGATCAAAGGGTTCCCGACGTCCGATCGCAACGAAACTAGCACGAGTGCACTCAGCACCCATGAAATAGGGGGGGGTAGCCAAAATTTCAAGTCTCTAAACTAACCCTAACCCCTAAACCCTAACCCTAATCCTGAACCCTAACCCTAACCCTAATCTCAAACCCTAACCCTAACCCTAACCCTAACCCTAACCCTAATCTCAAACCTTAACCCCATTTTAAATAGGCCATAACTTTTGATAGGAACGTCGTAGAGACTCCATCTTGGTACCGATGGAAAGCCCATGGCCATAAATAGGGGGGTAGGCGAAGTCTCAACAAATGAGCACCTAAGGAAAAAAAAATAGGCACACAAATGTTCAAGATCAAAGGGTTCCCGACGTCCGATCGCAACGAAACTAGCACAAGTGCACTCAGCACCCATGAAATAGGGGGGGTAGCCAAAATTTCAAGTCTCTAAACTAACCCTAACCCCTAAACCCTAACCCTAATCCTGAACCCTAACCCTAACCCTAATCTCAAACCCTAACCCTAACCCTAACCCTAATCCTGAACCCTAACCCTAACCCTAATCTCAAACCTTAACCCCATTTTAAATAGGCCATAACTTTTGATAGGAACGTCGTAAAGACTCCATCTTGGTACCGATGGAAAGCCCATGGCCATAAATAGGGGGGTAGGCGAAGTCTCAACAAATGAGCACCTAAGGAAAAAAAAATAGGCACACAAATGTTCAAGATCAAGGGGTTCCCGACGTCCGATCGCAACGAAACTAGCACGAGTGCACTCAGCACCCATGAAATAGGGGGGGTAGCCAAAATTTCAAGTCTCTAAACTAACCCTAACCCCTAAACCCTAACCCTAATCCTGAACCCTAACCCTAACCCTAATCTCAAACCCTAACCCTAACCCTAACCCTAACCCTAACCCTAATCTCAAACCTTAACCCCATTTTAAATAGGCCATAACTTTTGATAGGAACGTCGTAGAGACTCCATCTTGGTACCGATGGAATCCCAAGGCCATAAATAGGGGGGTAGGCGAAGTCTCAACAAATGAGCACCTAAGGAAAAAAAAATAGGCACACAAATGTTCAAGATCAAAGGGTTCCCGACGTCCGATCGCAACGAAACTAGCACGAGTGAACTCAGCACCCATGAAATAGGGGGGGTAGCCAAAATTTCAAGTCTCTAAACTAACCCTAACCCCTAAACCCTAACCCTAATCCTGAACCCTAACCCTAACCCTAATCTCAAACCCTAACCCTAACCCTAACCCTAACCCTAACCCTAACCTTAATCTCAAACCTTAACCCCATTTTAAATAGGCCATAACTTTTGATAGGAACGTCGTAGAGACTCCATCTTGGTACCGATGGAAAGCCCATGGCCATAAATAGGGGGGTAGGCGAAGTCTCAACAAATGAGCACCTAAGGAAAAAAAAATAGGCACACAAATGTTCAAGATCAAAGGGTTCCCGACGTCCGATCGCAACGAAACTAGCACGAGTGCACTCAGCACCCACGAAATAGGGGGGGTAGCCAAAATTTCAAGTCTCTAAACTAACCCTAACCCCTAAACCATAACCCTAATCCTGAACCCTAACCCTAACCCTAATCTCAAACCCTAACCCTAACCCTAACCCTAACCCTAACCCTAATCTCAAACCTTAACCCCATTTTAAATAGGCCATAACTTTTGAAAGGAACTTCGTAGAGACTCCCTCTTGGTACCGATGGAAAGCCCATGGCCATAAATAGGGGGGTAGGCGAAGTCTCAACAAATGAGCACCTAAGGAAAAAAAAATAGGCACACAAATGTTCAAGATCAAGGGGTTCCCGACGTCCGATCGCAACGAAACTAGCACGAGTGCACTCAGCACCCATGAAATAGGGGGGGTAGCCAAAATTTCAAGTCTCTAAACTAACCCTAACCCCTAAACCCTAACCCTAATCCTGAACCCTAACCCTAACCCTAATCTCAAACCCTAACCCTAACCCTAACCCTAATCCTGAACCCTTACCCTAACCCTAACCCTAATCTCAAACCTTAACCCCATTTTAAATAGGCCATAACTTTTGATAGGAACGTCGTAGAGACTCCATCTTGGTACCGATGGAAAGCCCATGGCCATAAATAGGGGGGTAGGCGAAGTCTCAACAAATGAGCACCTAAGGAAAAAAAATAGGCACACAAATGTTCAAGATCAAGGGGTTCCCGACGTCCGATCGCAACGAAACTAGCACGAGTGCACTCAGCACCCATGAAATAGGGGGGGTAGCCAAAATTTCAAGTCTCTAAACTAACCCTAACCCCTAAACCCTAACCCTAATCCTGAACCCTAACCCTAACCCTAATCTCAAACCCTAACCCTAACCCTAACCCTAACCCTAATCTCAAACCGTAACCCCATTTTAAATAGGCCATAACTTTTGATAGGAACGTCGTAGAGACTCCATCTTGGTACCGATGGAAAGCCCATGGCCATAAATAGGGGGGTAGGCGAAGTCTCAACAAATGAGCACCTAAGGAAAAAAAAATAGGCACACAAATGTTCAAGATCAAAGGGTTCCCGACGTCCGATCGCAACGAAACTAGCACGAGTGCACTCAGCACCCATGAAATAGGGGGGGTAGCCAAAATTTCAAGTCTCTAAACTAACCCTAACCCCTAAACCCTAACCCTAATCCTGAACCCTAACCCTAACCCTAATCTCAAACCCTAACCCTAACCCTAACCCTAACCCTAACCCTAACCTTAATCTCAAACCTTAACCCCATTTTAAATAGGCCATAACTTTTGATAGGAACGTCGTAGAGACTCCATCTTGGTACCGATGGAAAGCCCATGGCCATAAATAGGGGGGTAGGCAAAGTCTCAACAAATGAGCACCTAAGGAAAAAAAAATAGGCACACAAATGTTCAAGATCAAGGGGTTCCCGACGTCCGATCGCAACGAAACTAGCACGAGTGCACTCAGCACCCATGAAATAGGGGGGGTAGCCAAAATTTCAAGTCTCTAAACTAACCCTAACCCTAATCATGAACCCTAACCCTAATCCTGAACCCTAACCCTAACCCTAATCTCAAACCGTAACCCTAACCCTAATCTCAAACCTTAACCCCATTTTAAATAGGCCATAACTTTTGATAGGAACGTCGTAGAGACTCCATCTTGGTACCGATGGAAAGCCCATGGCCATAAATAGGGGGGTAGGCGAAGTCTCAACAAATGAGCACCTAAGAAAAAAAAAATAGGCACACAAATGTTCAAGATCAAAGGGTTCCCGACGTCCGATCGCAACGAAACTAGCACGAGTGCACTCAGCACCCATGAAATAGGGGGGGTAGCCAAAATTTCAAGTCTCTAAACTAACCCTAACCCTAATCATGAACCCTAACCCTAATCCTGAACCCTAACCCTAACCCTAATCTCAAACCCTAACCCTAACCCTAACCCTAACCCTAACCCTAATCCTGAACCCTAACCCTAACCCTAATCTCAAACCCTAACCCTAACCCTAACCCTAACCCTAACCCTAATCTCAAACCTTAACCCCATTTTAAATAGGCCATAACTTTTGATAGGAACGTCGTAGAGACTCCATCTTGGTACCGATGGAAAGCCCATGGCCATAAATAGGGGGGTAGGCGAAGTCTCAACAAATGAGCACCTAAGGAAAAAAAAATAGGCACACAAATGTTCAAGATCAAAGGGTTCCCGACGTCCGATCGCAACGAAACTAGCACGAGTGCACTCAGCACCCATGAAATAGGGGGGGTAGCCAAAATTTCAAGTCTCTAAACTAACCCTAACCCTAATCATGAACCCTAACCCTAATCCTGAACCCTAACCCTAACCCTAATCTCAAACCGTAACCCTAACCCTAATCTCAAACCTTAACCCCATTTTAAATAGGCCATAACTTTTGATAGGAACGTCGTAGAGACTCTATCTTGGTACCGATGGAAAGCCCATGGCCATACATAGGGGGGTAGGTGAAGTCTCAACAAATGAGCACCTAAGGAAAAAAAATAGGCACACAAATGTTCAAGATCAAAGGGTTCCCGACGTCCGATCGCAACGAAACTAGCACGAGTGCACTCAGCACCCATGAAATAGGGGGGGTAGCCAAAATTTCAAGTCTCTAAACTAACCCTAACCCTAATCATGAACCCTAACCCTAATCCTGAACCCTAACCCTAACCCTAACCCTAATCTCAAACCCTAACCCTAACCCTAACCCTAACCCTAATCTCAAACCTTAACCCCATTTTAAATAGGCCATAACTTTTGATAGGAACGTCGTAGAGACTCCATCTTGGTACCGATGGAAAGCCCATGGCCATAAATAGGGGGGTAGGCGAAGTCTCAACAAATGAGCACCTAAGGAAAAAAAAATAGGCACACAAATGTTCAAGATCAAAGGGTTCCCGACGTCCGATCGCAACGAAACTAGCACGAGTGCACTCAGCACCCATGAAATAGGGGGGGGTAGCCAAAATTTCAAGTCTCTAAACTAACCCTAACCCTAATCATGAACCCTAACCCTAATCCTGAACCCTAACCCTAACCCTAATCTCAAACCCTAACCCTAACCCTAACCCTAACCCTAACCCTAATCTCAAACCTTAACCCCATTTTAAATAGGCCATAACTTTTGATAGGAACGTCGTAGAGACTCCATCTTGGTACCGATGGAAAGCCCATGGCCATAAATAGGGGGGTAGGCGAAGTCTCAACAAATGAGCACCTAAGGAAAAAAAAATAGGCACACAAATGTTCAAGATCAAAGGGTTCCCGACGTCCGATCGCAACGAAACTAGCACGAGTGCACTCAGCACCCATGAAATAGGGGGGGTAGCCAAAATTTCAAGTCTCTAAACTAACCCTAACCCTAATCATGAACCCTAAACCTAACCCTAACCCTAACCCTAACCCTAATCCTAACCCTTATCCCTATTTTAAATAGACCATAACTTTTGACAGGAACGTCGTAGAGACTCCGTCTTGGTACCGATGGAAAGCTTACGGCCATAAATAGGCAAAGTCTCAACAAATGAGCAGCTAAGGGAAAAACGTTATGCACACAATTGTTTAAGATCAAAGGGTTCCTGATGTCCGATCGCAACGAAACCAGCACGAGTGCACTCAGCACCCATGAAATAGGGGGGGTAGCCAAAGTTTCAAGTCTCTAAACTAACACTAACCCCAAAACCCCAATCCTAACCCTAACCCTAACCCTAACCCTAGCCGGAATCCCAACCCCAACCCTAACCCTAACCCTAACCCTAACCCAACCCCAACCCTAGCCCCAACCCTAACCCTAACCCTAGCCCTAACCCCAACCCTAACCCTAACCCCAGCCCTAACCCTAACCGTAACCCTAACCCTAAACCTTAGCCCTATTTTAAATAGACCATAACTTTTGACAGGAACGTCGTAGAGACTCCATCTTGTTACCGATGTAAAGCTTGCGGCCATAAATAGGGGGGTAGCCGAAGTCTCAAGTCTCTAAACTAACCCTAACCCCGAAACCCTAACCCTGACCCTAAACCCTAACCCTAACCCTAGCCCCAACCCTAACCCTAGCCCCACCCCCAACCCTAACCCCAACCCTAACCCTAGCCCTAAAAAATCATCTTTATAGTGCACTTTATGTTTTGGTGTTAATATTGTTCACTTTCAATTCAATCTATCTATGTTATCTAGAAATGTTTACACTCATTTATCATTATTATGGTTATTATTTAGTCTGTTTCTGTGACATTTTACTTAAAACACACAAACACACACAGACACACACACACAATACTTAACCAACTGCCTGTGGGTAAAAGGTGCCCGGTGGTGTCTTTGACCCTCTTCACTTCACAGTTACAGAAGTTTAATTATATTTAATTGTTTCACATCAGAACTTAACTTTAATGTGTTTGTGTTTACTTCACTTGGACCACAGACACATAGTTCCCTCCTGTATATATATATATATATATATATATATATATATATATATATATATTCAGTATAATATTTAGTACATACTCCTGACAGATGATAGCTCACTATAAACCATTTTATTCAGTGTAAACTTCGGATTATAAATCATATTCTTGATGAATAAAGAGATGTTTCCTAGCACAAGTTAAAGGGGATACCAATGATTTCAGACTGATTTGAGAAAGTGAGGCATCACAAAATGTTTCCCTCTCTTAAATGTAAAGTCTCTGCCCCTCTGACGTCACGCTTTTGATTTTGTATCAGAAAATTCACAGGTTTTTATTTTCATAGGAAAAGTTTTATGGATACACAAATACCCACTGCAGTGGCATCCATGTCATTTTGATTTAAATTAATACAATGTCATTATTGAAATGATTAAAACACCCAAAATAATAATAATAAAAACTCATAATTTGTATTTTGAATCAAGCAAGAGCACTTTAAAACATAATTCACAGGCTGATTTAAAAACATCAATAACATTGATTCAGACTAAAGGTTTGATAAAATTGTTGTTGTGTAATTTTTGTTTTGAATTTTGCTGATATAGGATTATTATTATTATACTCCAACATGTTTGTGTCTGCGTGGTTTTAAGCACCAGGACTGTTCATGAGGACTTCCTTCAACACTGTCTGAGTATCGTCCTCACCGCTGCCCCCCTGCGGACACACAACAAAGTGACACTTTTATAAAGTAACCTGAAAAAGTGTGTGTACACTACAAGCTGTTACCACATATACTGTACACCTACTACATTACTGAAGCCAGGAACACTGCTATAAGTATTATTACCGTGCATTCTCACACACACACACACACACACACACACACACACAATTAATGGAATGATGGCAGAGCGAAGGGGTTGCCAGTGACCAGCGCAGTTGGGGATTCGGTGCCTTGCTCTGAGAGGAGATGAACTGGCACCTCTCCAGCCACCAGTCCACGCTCCATTCATGGGCCTCACAGGGACTCGAACCGGCAACCCTCCAGTTCCCAGACAAGTCACCTATGTACTGAGCTACTGCCGCCCCAAAAACAATGGAGGCGATCGCCCAGAACACGAGTATCGCGTCGCTAGCTCACATTTGTCAGGTAGCTTCAATCGCAGGTAGCAGCCGAGGCGGCTAGCTAACTGAAGCTAACCCCGGCTCAGCCTACTCTGCTGTTGTGCTAAACGGACGTTATGCTAACGCTAACAGGGATCTTAATGCTTTTAAAAGAACAGAAATGAGCTCTCAGAGGAAGTGAGTCGTTGTGTTGTAGTGAGATCAGGCCGTCAGTGATTTAACCTCCGTAGCTGCACAGGTGCTGCCCAATTTCTGGGAGATCAAACCGGGATACGCTTCACTCTTCACTGACGGCTTTCTTCTTCGCTGTCGCTTCAAAAGTTAAAATTTTTCAACTTCAAGCGTCACACGCGATGAGGGCGATGGGGCGATGGATGCGATGGACGCTTCATCGTATCGCTCACATCGCGTGTCATCGCGTCGTTTACATTGATTTTGAATGGCAGCTTGACGGTTAGTGACGGTTGCACGGTTAGTCACCATCTTCGCTTGGGTTGTGCGGTGGTGTGTTCGCCTCGGTTCGTACCTCGTTCTTCCTCAGGTTCTTCCCACAACCAAGTCACCAATGCATCACAAAACAAACAACGCGAGGACACAAAGAGGAAGACTGAAGAATTAAAGTAATAAAAACTAAAACTGAGAAGAACTTTCAATGGACCTGAGGAGGATCTGGTATGGTATTGACTAACAGACCAACCCTGTGAACACGGACGGGTTGGCCTGGTGCCCCCCTCAGACAGAAGTCGGAGGGCGCACTCCCACTGTGCCTCCGTACCGTGCCCACACACGTTTCACGGCTAAAGTCTGGTTCCTTTGACCAGTGTGAGTGCAACCGTACCACGTCTAGGAGCGACACGATTCTAAGTCACGGCCCTTTTGACCAAACTGCGTGGCTCGTTGGTCTAGGGGTATGATTCTCGCTTCGGGTGCGAGAGGTCCCGGGTTCAAATCCCGGACGAGCCCTAACTGAAATAAGTAAAGGAGTCCCCTCCAACACGTACAATGTGTCAGATCAGCACATGATGCACATCATTTAATCTTAATTGGGGCGGCAGTAGCTCAGTCCATAGGTGACTTGGCTGGGAACCGTAGGGTTGCTGGTTCAAGTCCCTGTGTGGACCAACTAAGGCGTGGACTAGTGCTGGAGGTACCAGTTCATCTCCTGGGCACTGCTGAGGTTCTGTTGAGCAAGGCACCGAACCTCCAACTGCTCGGGGCGCTGGCAGCCCCCTCGCTCTAACATCTCTCCTTAATTGCATGCATAGGTCCTGTCTGTGCATGTGTGCATTTTGGGCCTGAGTCGTTGTGTTGTAGTGAGATCAGGCCGACAGTGATTTAACCTCCGTAGCTGCACAGATGCTGCCCGATCTCTGGGAGATCAGACCGGGATATGCTTCACTCTTCACTGACGGCCTTCTTCCTCTTCTTCTTCTTCGCTGTTGCTTGAAAAATTAAAATTTTTCAACTTCAAGCGTCACACGCGATGGATGCGACGGACGCTACATCGTATTGTTCTTATCGCTCACATCGCGCGTCATCGCGTCATTTACACTGATTTTGAATGGCAGCATGACAGTTAGTCACCATCTTCGCTCGGGTTGTGCGGTGGTGTGTTCGCCTCGGTTCATACCTCGTTCTTCCTCAGGTTGGCCAGAGCCCGGATGCCCAGAACAGTGACGCTGATGCACACACAAAGCTGCAGAACAGCCATGACTATCATGGTAATGTCCATGGCTGTCACCAAACGCTGATGGAGAAGAAATACAGAGATTTAATCCTCACTTTGGAACGTGAGTATTAGTGATTTATGAGGTACAAACACGCGATAAAGACATTCTAACACTGTGAAAGTGCCAACGTCTGTTTTAAATTACACTGTCAAGACTTCACTGGATGCTAAATAGTGCAGGGTTGTGTTTTCCAGTTTAATTTACAATAAATGAACAGACAAAAAATACACAATAAAAGCTTTTTCTTTTAAAAGTACGCTTACCTGGAAATAGTATTGCACATATATGCAGTTATTATTAAAAGAGCCCGCGCCCCAGCTGTCACAGAATCTGGCATTAGAGACATCTGCCATGTCGATGGCGTACATCACGACGCCAATAACAGAGAAGACCGATCCAAAGACGTTCATCAACACAGCAAAGCCCACCTGAGAGGAAAGACAAACATTCTATCCGTTACAGTATGTCGTGTTCACACCGGACACTTTTCTCATGTATCCGGCGGCGTGGTCACATACGAAGTCAATGCAAATGGACGTGAATTCACGACAGGCGAAGCGAACAATGCAAATGGCGCAATTTGAAACACGTAATTCACATCATTTGCTTATCCACGCGAGTTCAATTCGAATTGTGCAAATTTTTTGAACACAACATTAGAGCGATGTTGGATCCGTTTCCAACACCGATGCCATCAGGCCCACCTGAAAGGGCCTTAAGGGCGCACTCACACTGTCCTTCCGCCCAGCGCCCCGTGCTTTAGGGTCCTTGTCCCCCCCTCCAGGCCTGTTTGTACTCACACTACCTGGGCCTCGGAGAATGCTTCTTGCTGCCTATACGTCATCACGCCGTAACACGTCACACGCATTGATGACGTCATGGCGATGCGTGGCTTTGTTTCCAGATCTTTCCGTAGACCTCGGAGTTTTTGTGCGTCTTGTCGACTGTTTTTGAATCTTTTCATCGACCAAATCTGCAGTAAACACTCCACCTCCACATCACACCATTTTCTTTCTATGTCGAACAGGCGCACAGGAAATGACGTGAGAGCCGCTGTAGGCGTCGTGCTCGTGCTCGTACACGTGCGCACGCGCATTACAAAAGCCCACCTCTCCCAAACGGGCTGTGGACGCGGAGCGGTTGCACTCACACTGGTCAAACGAACTAGGCTCTACCCGAAAAAACCTGTTCTGG
This sequence comes from Echiichthys vipera, assembly GCF_963691815.1. Taxonomy (NCBI): domain Eukaryota; kingdom Metazoa; phylum Chordata; class Actinopteri; order Perciformes; family Trachinidae; genus Echiichthys; species Echiichthys vipera. Next base: position 2,406,785 of record NC_139833.1, read on the forward strand.
CCCGGTGCAGAAGGACAGTGTGAGTGCGCCCTAAGTCTTTACTTACCAAGCAACGAGAGGGAAACCTGTCGGCAACAATGGAGATGAGTCCAGCTGCGAAGAACTAGAGAAGACATTAGAGAAGAACAAGCAAACAAAACTCTTTATAAAACATTATCTTATATTCCCATGAATGAGTTCTGCTAATTGTGTCGGTCTGGCTAAAACAAGAACAAGAACCATCAGGACAGTTCCTGCACGGCAGCAGTTTTATTTTACCACGCCGCCGAGCCAGTAAGCAGCTCCCAGATGGGCAAAGTCCTCAGGATGATGGCTTATTCGTCCTGGGCCGAGCCCGATGTTGAACAGGCCCACCATGATCTGTATGGTCTGTGAAAGATTCAAAACTGTAACATCATGCTGTCCACGCTTAAACATCTCAAGACCACCACTTAATACTGCACTTTAAAGTATTTTAATGTCTCTCACCCCTAACACTGAGATCGTACGGGACTGCGTCAGCCCCTCGTTCACTGAGCAGCACTTGGGACTGTAGCAGAGAGCCCTGAGGATCTGACACAGCGGGGGAAGCATGCTCTTTCTGTCCGACGACACCGTGATCACAGTCGCCCCCTTGTCTTTGACAACAGTGACGGACATCTTTCACACCTGCAACACGACACGGAGATCTTGAGATGGACACCTGGATAGATGGAGCACTTATTAACCCACAACCAAGTCACCAATGCATCACAAAACAAACAACGTGAGGACAAGAAGAGGAAGACTGAAGAACTTTCAATGGACCCGAGGAGGATCTGGTATGGTATTGACTAACAGACCAACCCTGTGAACACGGACGGAGTCAGAGGGGTGGCCTGGTGCCCCCCTCAGACAGAAGTCGTGGGGCGCAATCCCACTGTTACTCTGTACCGTGCCCAAACACGTTTCACGGGTAAAGTCTGGTTCCTTTGACCAGTGTGAGTGCAACCGTACCACGTCTAGGAGAAACACGATTTCCATCCAAGGCCCGTTTTAATGGGACTATGTGGCTCGTTGGTCTAGGGGTATGATTCTCGCTTCGGGTGCGAGAGGTCCCGGGTTCAAATCCCGGACGAGCCCTAACTTTAAAACCCTCCAACACATGCAGCACATGTTGTACATCAGCTAAACTTAATTACAGAGGCAGAGGCTCAGTCCATAGGTGACTAGGCTGGGTTCAAGTCCCCGGATTGGTGGACTGGTGGCTGGAGAGGTGCCAGTTCATCATTGAGCAAGGCACCGAACCCGAAATCCCCAACTTCTCGGGGCGCTGGTCGTTGACATCGCTCCTTAATTGCATGTATATAGGTCCTGTTTGTGTATATAAAGAGTGAAAAAATTGAATTTCTAAATAAAGTGATTCTTCTAAACGTGCTTTTGTAAAGCTGAGGTCATTTCCTGTGCGCATAGAAAGAAGGAGGGACCATGCGCGGACATTTAACAACAATGGCGGTGAAAAGTTCACGTTGGTGTGATGCGGAGGTGGAGTACTGCAGATTTGGTCGATGAAAAGATTCAAAAACAGTCGACAAGACGCACAAAAACTCCGAGGTCTACGGAAAGATCTGGAAACAAAGCCACACATCGCCATGACGTCATCAATGCGTGTGACGTGTTACGGCGTGATGACGTATAGGCAGCAAGAAGCATTCTCCGAGGCCCAGGTAGTGTGAGTACAAACGGGCCTGGAGGGGGGGACAAGGACCCTAAAGCACGGGGCACGGGACGGAGGCACAGTGGGAGGGCGCCCTTGGTATCCTGGAGGGATTACTAAACGGGTTTAATACAGGACTTGGACCCTGGACCAGAGCCTCGGTACAAAGCCACTGTGACCATTTCTTGTTGGAAAGTCAAACGACCCCAAAGAGACGTGACTATTAGTCATGTACAGTTTACACACACGTCAAGAAACACATTTGTATCCATAACCTGCCCTCCGTCTTTAATGAGAGTGTGTCCCGGTCTGAACCCCACATTCAAAAGTTTCTGACATCATTGGAAAGTGCTTTGGAGCAGTGCGACTGAAGCTGCGACGGTTACTTCCTAAAGAACTCTTTTGATAATCTTTTGTCTGTCAGCTTTTTTCAATACCAATAAAAAAAACCAGTTCCGACTTCTCAAAAGTGATTTGTTTCGTTTCCCCGTTTCATTTCATTGTAAAGTGAATATTTGAGGGTTTTGGACGTCGGCGAGACGCGATTATGACACCTCGGTTTCTGCTTTTCTACTTTTTCTATTTACTTTTTTGCACTTTAGTCGGTGAGGTTGTTATGCACCATGTGTATGTATGTGTGTGTGTATCTCATCTCATCTTCAGCCTCTTATCCGGGGTCGGGTCTCAGGGGCAGCAGCTCCAGCAGGGGACCCCAAACTTCCCTTTCTTGGGCCACATTAACCAGCTCTAACTGGGGGATCCTGAGGCGTTCCCAGGCCAGTGTGGAGATCTAATCTCTCCACCTGGTCCTGGGTCTTCCCCGAGGCCTCCTCCCAGCTGGACGTGCCTGGAACACCTCCCTAGGGAGGCGCCCAGGGTTCATCCTTACCAGATGATCCTGAACCACCTCAACTGGCTCCTTTGTAGTGTATTTATATATGTAGTGTGTCGTCCTGTGCTTTGACGTCGCACTGAGGTCCTGGTTAAACACTTTCACGTTGCACTGTGTTTACAGCTGTTATGACTTTAAACCCTCTTGAGTCTTGAATCTTTATTTGGCATTTCCCACTATGGTTCCCACTGTGTCTACTGTGTCTAGTGTGTCTGGTGTTCCTTAAAACAAGTGATAAACTAGAGCCCAGCAGCTCCTCTGGGTGCCAAGGCAGAGCATGTTGTGGCTTCTGCAGAAGTCCCTCCCTCTGAAGCCGGATTACTGTAAATGAAAACCAGTCAAACAACGGCAGCCACTGATAAACACTCACAGCTACGCCAGCCAGACCTGAAGGATCTGACACTTCATAAGGTCCATAGGGACCATGGCGTCCATCGTCATCGGGGTCAAAACAAAACGTTTTCAGGTGCAGACACAGTTTTGGTTTTGGCGTTTGGAGGAAGGGACGTTTAAGTGTCCCAGAAAGGGGGCAGCACTTCCTGGTCTATAATAAAACTAAGACCCCCCCAAAAAAAGGGTGTGTTAAAGTCTGTGAAAATGAACACACACGCGCGCACGCACGCACGCACACACACACACACACACACACACACACACACACACACAGACACACACCAAAAAAACTTAATCAAAGTCCAATGACATCATCTTTCTTCCCATAACGCTCCATAAAAACCATGAGAACTGAAACATCCACACACACACACGCACGCGCGCACGCACACACACACACACACACACACACACACACGTACACACACACACAGACACACACCAAAAAAACTTAATCAAAGTCCAATGACATCATCTTTCTTCCCATAACGCTCCATAAAAACCATGAGAACTGAAACATCCACACACACGCACACGCACGCGCGCACGCACGCACGCACACACACACACACACACGCACACACACGCACACACACACGTTAAAAAAAGTCCAAAGTCCATAATGTTTCTGTGTGCAGAGACTCACCCGGTCTGTGTCTACACACTCCTGTAACTGCGACGCTTCTGTGAGTTCGGGTAGAAGCAATAAAACTGACACTTCCTGTCGCTCGTTTTATTTATGTGTTTCAAAATAAAAGCGTCGAAATCACCTGTAGCGCAGCAATTTAACTGAAACGGTACGTTTTCATTTAAGCACAGAAAAAAGATCATTTACAAGCAGATGGGGAACACTTGGCGCGCACACACACACACACACACACACGCACAAACAGGACCTATATACATATATATGGGGAACACTAATTATAATTATAATAATTATAAATAATTAATTATGCAGAGAACTCACCTGATCTGTGTCTACACACTCCTGTGACTGCAACAGTGACTGTAGTGTGTGCTCTGAGTTTAGGGAACAACACAACTGACACCTCCTGTCGCTCATTTGAATCCTTCAAAATAAGAGTCCGTACCAAACCATCAATTCTGTTTCCTTTAGTACAAAAACGATTTCACAGATTCCATCTTCTTTATTCTGGACTGGACACAGGTGTGTAAACAGACTGCACTGGGGCAGGTGAGAGCATCCGTAGTCCAAAGATCAGACAGAACACACTAAGAAACTACACTTTGTTTGGATTTGTATCTGACCTCCCCCCCAAAAACAACTAAGGTGTCTCTTTGTACTGTTTTTACCATTTTACATTCAAGCCAGTAAACTTAAAAAACTATACACAAGTAGAAAAAATAAACCTTGCATGCATGAAAAGAAAGTGTCCTTGTGATACGAAGCAGTTACCATTAGTTTCAGCGTGTGTGTGTGTGTGTGTGTGTGTGTGTGTGTGTGTGTGTGTGTGTGTGTGTGTGTGTGTGTGTGTGTGTGTGTGTGTGTGTGTGTGTGTGTGTGTGTGTGTGTGTGTGTGTGTGTGTGTAAAAGCACAGGTATCCAAAGTCTTGCTTGTGTGTGTTTGGTTGAAAGGACTTTAAGCATCAGGACTGGTCAGGAGGGCTTCCGTCATCTGTGTCTGTTAAAACAGAAAAACAGGTTTTAACAACTTTAATTCAGCCAAAACAGGGAAAAGTGGAGAATTCCACAATGTGACTCTCTGAAATTCATTTCATTCAGCCTGTGAATGTTCTCATGTGTCCAGGTCGTCGTTATCCTCAAAGCTATTTCCGTCAAAAGCAACTGGACTTGGAAGACAGGAGAGCGAACTCCTCAGGCCTGGACGCCGCGGTCCACTTACACCTCAAGGAGAAAGCCCACTGCTTTGATGACAACAGTGTCAAAATCCTGGACAGAGAGGACAGATGGTTTGAAAGAGGAGGAAAAGAAGCATCTATGTAAAAGTAGAGAAACCATCTCTAACCAGAGGAGGAGGTCTGAGACTCCAGGACCAGGACCAGGCTGGGACTGGACCATCTCTAACCAGAGGAGGAGGTCTGAGACACCACTTCTCTCCAGTTTACAATGCTGCCCTTTCATCCCTTCATTCAACAATCCAACCTCAGAGAACAACTGTTCACAAACGTCCTCCTGTGACTCCAACCACTGTCGTTCAGACTCAATAGAGCACTAACCAAGTCCAGACCTACCTCCACCAACGACTGGTCAAACGGTCAAAAATCACAGATTTAATCCGAGACAACCAGGCGTCAACTAGGGCTGCAGGTGAGTTGACAGTTGACGTCATCTCATGGAGAAGTGTATAAAGAGCATGGCACCTTTTGGGGCATTTCATCCGTCGTTTCACGCCCTGTTGTGATACCTAACGCTTCTGATCAGGACCCCTTGGCAGCACTTCTTCACTTCTACACACTGTACTGCATAGTGCTATAAGTCAAACTATGACTACAAGCACGGTTTTAAACACCAAGTTAACGTTATGACATCAAACAAACTACTCAGTTATGTTCAGGCAACAAAACAACGTGGTTAGGTTCATGAAAAATATTCTGGTTTCGGTTTAAATAAGTAAGTTAAATAATAATAAATCAGTAAATGAAAATAATGTGATCTGCGACGCACTGATCCACCTCCCTACACTGTTTTCCCCGCTCTTTATACTAGGCCACAATATGGGTCATTCATTCATTCATCTTCAGCCTCTTGTCCCTGTCGTGGTCGCGGGGGGCTGGAGCCGATTCCAGCTGACATCGGGCGTGAGGCGGGGTCCACCCTGGACAGGACGCCAGTCTATCACAGGGCACATAGAGACGAACAGAGACAGACAACCATTCACACCTACGGGTGATTTAGAGTCATCAATGAACCCAACACCTGCACGTCTTTGGACTGTGGGAGGAAACCGGAGAACCCGGAGAAAACCCATGCAGACACGGAGCACAAACACACAGCCCGCCCCAGTCGGGATTCGAACCAGGAACAGTGCTAACCACCATGCCACCGTGTCGCCCTACAATATGGGTCAGTGGAGGCTAAATGGGGTGAAATGCCACACGAGATTTGAAGATAACACATTAAATGTCTTAAGAAATTGGTGTGTTATTCATGCGCCATTGGTTTATACCTCTTCCTTCTTCCTGCGGACCACGGCCTCGATGCCCAGAGCGGCAACGCTGATGCAGACGCACAGCTGCAGAACAGCCAGGACGATCATAGTAGCGTCCATGGCTGTCAACAAACGCTGAAGTAGACGAGAAAAAATAAAGAATTTCAATCAGAAAAGGTTTGAACTTCGCTTTGAAATGTGAGTGTTAATGATTTACGAGGTATAGCCGTGATGTACAGTTACAGTTAACATTAACTGACAAGGTTAGAAAACGTCTATGTTTGTGTCATTGTTCACCAATCCCATTTAAAAGACAACAATAAATTATAATACATCTTATTCTTCTATGGTATAGAGCAGCGGTGTCAAACTCCAGCTCACAGTGGGACAAATTTAAAGTCTGCATATGTGCATATTCCCTTCTCTCCAGATGTGTAACGTTGAACCTTTCCAGTGCAGGTCCTTGTTCTTGTCGTGGTGTTTCTTCTGTTTGATTCTTTGGTTACAGCCACGGTGACAAACAGCTCTTTACCTTCACACACAGATCATCTGCTGAAAGCTCCTGTCCTCCATCTTTGTTTGGGTCGTTTTTGGGTCGTTTTCATCTGTTTTTAGTCGTTTTGTCATGTTTTTGTGGTGTTTTGCGTCTGTTTTTAGTTGTTTTGTCATGTTTTTGTGGTGTTTTGCATCTGTTTTTAGTCTTTTTGTTATGTTTTTGTGGTGTTTTGCATCTGTTTTTAGTCATTTTGTCACGTTTTTTATGATGTTTTGCGTCTGTTTTTACTCGTTTTGTCACTTTTTTGTGGTGTTTTCATCTTTCTTTACTGAAAAAGAAAAAAAAAAGACAGATCATCTGCCTCCCACCGCTGCTGAAAGATCCTGTCCTCCATCTTTCTTTGGGTCGTTTTTGGGGAGGGGTGGATTCAGTGTGTCTGCAGAGACTGGTAGCATGGATGCTCATGTTTGTGAACAGAAAAGTAGACGTGGATGTGCTTTATACTCGTGGACCAGCTCTCAGAGAACCTTGATATGATCTTGCGGGCCAAATATAATTACACCGTGGACCAGATCTGAGTTTGACACCCCTGCTATAGACCATTGCTGTCCATATATTATTAAAAGCACTCCACATTAGAGCACCAAATGTGTGTTAATCCACATCTGAAAAATAAAAATGCTCTACATTGACTCCTGTTTGTGTACTTTACTAAAGTCTAAAGGCTTTTCATAGGGTTTGTTGACAATGAGAAAAAAAGCATCCTTACCTGGACAAAGTATGCCACGTTCTTGCAATTTCCAGCTTCACTAAGTATAAATATGCGGTATGGACTCATTAACCTACGAGAAACGCAAACAGACATCATCAACGCCTCTATACAAAAGCGTATCTACCCAACAGCATGGAAGTTACACATAATGAAACCGTTTTTTTAAAGCTGGAAACTCACATTAAGTAAATAACTCCAATAAACCCCGGTCATCTCAACAGTTCCTGAAAAGGTTGTGATGGACTAACTTCATATTTTTACTGGTACGGTCCGAGCAAATCTCTCAGAGGTGGCAGCAAGACATCAGAGAGATTCAGGTATTTCAGGAACTGTCAACCACAATATCTTACTCTCTAAACTTTCTGATTGTATCTTTTCTTCAAATGTCTTTAAGGGCGCACTCACTCTGTCCATCCGTACCGTGCCCAAGCACGTTTCACGGCTAAGGTCTGGTTCCTTTGACCAGTGTGAGTGCAACCGTAGGGGCGGTACGCTTGCCGCCCACGGCCCGTTTGGGAGAGGTGGGCTTTTGTAGTTCAACTTCCAGTTGAGGTGGTTCAGGATCATCTGGTAAGGATGAACCCTGGGCGCCTCCCTAGGGAGGTGTTCAGGCACGTCCAGCTGGGAGGAGGCCTCGGGGAAGACCCAGGACCAGGTGGAGAGATTAGATCTCCACACTGGCCTGGGAACGCCTCAGGATCCCCCAGTTAGAGCTGGTTAATGTGGCCCGGGAAAGGGAAGTTTGGGGTCCCCTGCTAAAGCTGCTGCCCCCGAGACCTGACCCCGGATAAGAGGCTGAAGATGAGATGAGATGAGATGGGCTTTAGTAAAGCACGTTTGCACATGTACGAGCACGAGCGTGCGCACGTGTACGAGCACGAGGCCTACGGCGGTTCTGAGGTCATTTCCTCTGCGCCTGTTGGGACATAGAAAAAAGAAGGAGGGACCATGCGCGGACATTTCAAACAATGGCGGTGAAAGGTTCACGTTGGTGTGATGCGGAGGTGGAGTGTTTACTGCAGATTTGGTCGATGAAAAGATTCAAAAACAGTCGACAAGACGCACAAAAACTCCGAGGTCTACGGAAAGATTTGTAAACAAAGCCACGCATCGCCATGACGTCATCAATGCGTGTGACGTGTTACGGCGTGATGACGTAGAGGCAGCAAGAAGCATTCGCCGAGGCCCAGGTAGTGTGAGTACAAACGGGCCTGGAGGGGGGGACAAGGACCCTAAAGCAAGGGGCACGGGACGGAGGCACAGTGGGAGTGCGCCCTAAGTCATCAGACAGCAATGAATAATGTTCTGTCATCTCCAAGAATGAACATGAGTGGTGTCCCACAGGGATCTATTCTTGGCCCTTTACTCTTCAGTCAACAAACAAACATACAGAAACTAAAACAAACCAAGTCCCTACCTGGTCCAGTCACACATTTCCTCACCAGGGGGCTCCACCACGTCTCGGACATACAGCGCGATGCCGACGATGGCGAAGACAGATCCGATAACGTTCACACACACAGCAAAGCCCACCTGAACGTGAAGACGCCATTATTCTTTAGACAGCGCTCCATCACAGCGAGGGTGACAGCCATTACTGTCCACATCCAACACCACCATCTCACTTTTCCTTTCCCAGTTAAATCCTCATCAGCGAGAACAAAAAGGGTTTCCACGTCTGAAAGTCTGAACTTACCAGGCAAAGAGAGGGGAACCGGCCGGCAAGAAGGGACATGACTCCAGCTATGATGAACTGAAGAGAGGAGAAATGATCACAATCAATAAAAAGTTAATTAAAGCTGTTAAATCCTAATGGTGGACTGTAACTTAATACCTTTACTCAAGTAGCTGCTGCGCTCAAGTGCAAATACGAGGGACGGGACTTCACTAGATTTCTATCCCACTACATCTCACGAGCAAATATTGACCTTTTTCTTCTGCTATTTTTTTTTCTACTACTACTCAATTCAATTCATAACAACAAAAACAGTATTAAAAATATAGACTAAAATATTCTTCAACCACTTTGAAGACACTGTAGAGATGACGGGGGACTGTTGAGAGATGGAAACTCCTCCAGTGAGCTGTTGTTCCTCCTCTACAACACTTTGTACCGGCCTTTGCTCGTCGGCTGGTAGGAATATTGTAATCTGATGAGCTCTTCCTTGATTAACCGCGTAATCTCTGTTTTGGCTTTCTGCAAAGCCAGTTCATTCGCACTTTCAATAGCCAGGTAGATGCGATAACAAAAGTGATCTCAGGACACTTTACAGAGTAGGTAAAGACCACACTCTATGACTTATTTATGATTTACAGAGAACCAACAATTCCCCCGTAGAGTACGGTGGCGTTGAAAACCTTCACTATAACAGACAGGAACGTCAGACAGACCCAGCTCTGTGGAGGACGCACATCTGTCTGCACCGGAGAGAGGAAGAGAAGGAGAGAGAGAGAGAGAAAAGACGGACAGATGGACAGAGAGACAAAGACAGACACAAAGACAGAGACGCATTTTCAGTAACTATTATAATATCTATAGTAATGTGAATATGACTTATTAATACAGCAGAACAGTAGAAACAAGCACAGCTAAGGTGATGAAACAACTAAAATCAGACGCAAAACAAGGTGACAGATTATGAAAATGATAATAATTATGGTGGCAAACATGATCAATAATGAGTAGCGGCAATAGCAGCTACGATACAGCGAGACACACCACAGATGGTGTTTTTATGGCTACAAATATATAATTTATATGACTAATAGCAGCAGGAAGCGTCATGCAGGACCACGGCAGCAGGGACCACCACCATCAGCAGAGACCTGCACACAGGACCACGGCAGCAGGCACCACCACCATCAGCAGAGACCTGCACACAGGACCACGGCAGCAGGCACCACCACCATCAGCAGAGACCTGCACACAGGACCACGGCAGCAGGCACCACCACCATCAGCAGAGACCTGCACACAGGACCAGGGCAGCAGGCACCACCACCATCAGCAGAGACCTGCACACAGGACCAGGGCAGCAGGCACCACCACCATCAGCAGAGACCTGCACACAGGACCACGGCAGCAGGCACCACCACCATCAGCAGAGACCTGCACACAGGACCAGGGCAGCAGGCACCACCACCATCAGCAGAGACCTGCACACAGGACCACGGCAGCAGGCACCACCGTCATCAGCAGAGACCTGCACACAGGACCACGGCAGCAGGCACCACCACGATCAGCAGAGACCTGCACACAGGACCACGGCAGCAGGCACCACCACCATCAGCAGAGACCTGAGAGACGACAAAGCACAAACAACTCCAGGGAAGAAGTTGAATTGCATGCACCGATGAGACATGAATGATTCCCACTGTAATGATTTTTCATACGTTACAGTTTGAACCCTTTAGCTCCAAATCTGAATGTTCCTGATAAAGTGAAGGACGAACTTCTTCTCAAGGTAAATAAACTATACACATCCTGCAGCAGGCAGTGAAATGCAACACACACATTAATGCAGCAGTAATATTAATCCCAAAACATCGTCCTATAGCAGGGGTCTGCAACCTTCACTATCAAAAGAGCCATTTTGCCTCTTCCACCAGATAAAATGTGTCTGGAGCCGCAAAACATATTTGACGCCACAGCTTATAAAGGTTTATATATAAAGTTACTGTTTCCTGGCTTTGTTACCTGTCCTTAAACTTTGGTTGTTCTCTACTTTCTCACCACATATCAGGCACACAGGTGAGACACAATCATGTGAAAGCAAATTAATACGTCCACGAAACACTATTTTCCTCGCTATTTTTTTTTTGGGGGGGGTTTATCCAGCAGCAGTGCGGGTAACCAACTCCAGTTTAGCCTCCTGCAGTAACAGGCGCTGGGCTGTAGACCAAGGATGTGATGCATATTTCAGTTTCACCTAATATTGTTTCAATATCACCTTGAACTCCAAGTTTAAATGTTTTCCCTTGTCCACTGTGCAACAAAACACGTTATTTACACATTGTTTATATGTTTTGTGCCAAAGCTACAGGGAGACACTGATAAGGGGCTGAAGGGTTGCAGACCCCTGTCCGATAGTAAACACTGACAGAGAACAATATCTGCATTTTGATTCTTTAACGAGAAAACTTAAATACTTTAAAGTTTAGCTTTTAATTGATGTTTTGAACGCAGGACTTTTTTGTAGTGAAGAAGAAGAATTCCTTTATTCGTCCCGCAATGGGGACATTTTTTCATTTTACACACACACACACACACACACACACACACACACACACACACACACACACACACACACACACACACACACACACACACACACACACACACACACACACACACACACACACACACACACACACACACACACACACACACACACACACACACACACACACACACACACACACACACACACACACACACACACACACGCACACACGCACACACACACACACACACGTACAGACAGGACCTATACACATGCAATTAATGGAGAGATGTCAGAGCGAGGGGGCTGCCAGTGACCGGCGCCCCGAGCAGTTGGGGATCCTCCAGTTCTCAGCCAAGTCACCTATGGACTGAGCTACTCCCGCAGTGGAGTTGTGTCAGTTGTGTTGTAGAAGTACTTTTACTTAATTAAAGGATTTTACTACTTCCACCACTGTGAAATCCTTCTTTTGCTTTAAAAAGGTAATAAAACAACGTCCTTTTACCACAGCACCCAGCCAGTAAGCCGCTCCCAAGCTGCTCAGATCCTCGGGATTCGTCTTTATCCGCCCCGGTCCGAGCCCGATGTTGAACAGGCCCACCATGATCTGTAGAGTCTGTCAAAGATTCAAAAGGATTTAACCTCAGTGTCTTACATTTAACATCTTAAGACCACCATTACCAATGCATTTGAACGCCTCTCACCCCAAGAGCCGCGGTTACATGGGTCTGCATCCGCCCCTGGAGGATGCGCGGCGGTAACATGCTCGTCCTACAGGCGCCGACTTGTCTTTCAAAACACTGATGGAAATCTTCCCACACCTTTGGAGATGGCAGGTTGCGTGAAGGAGAAATAAAACTATTTGGGTTTTCTCACGCTGGAAGGATGAATAATGGGCGGGGCCAGAGGGGCGGCACAAGCTGTCAATCAAACAGATACACAGAAGCAACTTACAGGAGAAACCAAACAACTGAAAAGGGACACAAATCAGCTAAAAAGGGACTTCTGCACTGATTACTGTGGCCAGAATTAAAACTTTAAGTTGTGGACTCACTGAGTAAGTCGCAGCAACGTGACCCAGCCACTGTTCCAGGTATTCAACACCTTTAAGAAGGTTCCCACGAATTATTCTGCCTATCACCGCGTGAAGAATAATAAGTATCACCCACAGGTTTAGGTTCACAAACAGGTTTGGACAGCTAGGCGGAGGTCGGTTCAGTTTCCCATGGTGCTTAATCTGTGTGTGCCATGTGAACATGTTCAAATCAAATCAACCTTTATTTATTTATTTGGTGCTTTTCATACAGAAAGTATCGCAAAGTGCCAAGTTACAGAGACGTACAGAGAAAGAGAACCCAACCCTCCCACAGTCATGCACAGCGACACACACACATATGTATACGCTCATACACACATTCACACACACACACAGCCACGCTGACACACAGACACACACACTCACACCTACACAAACACTAGCTGTCACTACAGAGACATGGCCGGGCAGAGAGACTTGAGGTACAGAGGAGGCTAGAGGAAGCTACCTTTGGGGGGGTCAACCACACCGGGAGAGATCCCAGTCCAAGGTCACAGAGACCACCGCCACAGAGACCACCGCCACAGAGACCACCGCCACAGAGACCCCCCCAACCCGGGCAGACAGGAGCCTCCACACCAAGGTGCAGCGGCTCCTCTAGTCGCCCGGGGCCAGACCAGAGACACCTCCCAATCCTTTAGGCCCCCTGAGGATGTTTTACTAGAGTTACCAAAAAAGGATACGATAAATGAGGAATCAGTGTCAACAAAAACACACCTTTAAACAAGTCATACATGTAAAATGTCTATAACAAATGAAGTTTGTAACATGTTTCTTCCCCTGACTCTCCTCTCTCTCTTACAGAGCATAAAGACAGGATTATTATAAAATCAGAAATATCCATACCAGCCAGCGTGGAGCTCAGTGAGCAGGTCGTCTTATTGTGAAGTTGAGATTATTCAGACTTGTGTGTTTTGTGAGCAGGTGACTCCCCCGGTCCGTTGCTTCAGACTCCCGTGACTGTGAGAGTCTGGGACGAGTTCAGGCAGCAACAAAACCCACAGTCTGCTTTCTGTCTCTGCTTTGATTTCTTCAAAATAAAAGCATCCACAAAAAGTAGGAACAGTCTCTGGTGTAAAAGAAGCAGACTTGTGCACATAGTGTGAGATTTTAAGGATTAGAGCTCTCTCTCATCTCATCTCATCTCATCTTCAGCCTCTTATCCGGGGTCAGGTCTCGGGGGCAGCAGCTTTAGCAGGGGACCCCAAACTTCCCTTTCCCGGGCCACATTAACCAGCTCTAACTGGGGGATCCTGAGGCGTTCCCAGGCCAGTGTGGAGATCTAATCTCTCCACCTGGTCCTGGGTCTTCCCCGAGGCCTCCTCCCAGCTGGACGTGCCTGGAACACCTCCCTAGGGAGGCGCCCAGGGTTCATCCTTACCAGATGATCCTGAACCACCTCAACTGGCTCCTTTCAACGCAAAATTCAAATTTATATATTTGAATTACAAGTTTGAAAATGACTACCTCTTAAAATAATAACTAAAATGTGCACTTTAGTCACAATGTTTCAGATCATTCATAACAAGGCGATGACGTTGGTTCGAGGGGCCCCCTGTGAATTTTTGCCCCTGGCTCCAACAGACTCTAACCAGCTCTAACTGGGGGATCCCGAGGCATTCCCAGGCCAGTGTGGAGATCTAATCTCTCCACCTGGTCCTGGGTCTTCCCCGAGGCCTCCTCCCAGCAAAATATAGAGCAATTTTGATTATTTTTAAGAAGAAGAAGAAGAAGAAAAACTGTATTGTCTGTCACAAGTGACAGAAATTCCTCTTTTTCAGGGCAGATTCAATTTACACCAAATAAATAAATACATACAAAACAGACAGTCCCAAACAACGACGATACAATAATGCCAAAAGATGCGAGCAGTGCAAAGACGTGACTGAGTGGAGTGAGATGTGTCGCCTATTTGTGACTGTTCAGTGTAAAAGGTGTGTGTAGTGTAATGAGAGATCTTAAGAAGAGTTAATTAGCTTAGCCTTAGCTATGCTAAGCTAAATCTATGGCTAAGTCCAATTTAATATGCTAGTTTTTAGCTCAATGCTAATCAGCTTAGCCTTAGCTATGCTAGTTATGCCAAGCTAGGCTATGGTTATAGCTGTAATCAATTTTAAATGCTAAGACTTAGATTAGCCTTTCAGGTAGCTATGCTATTTGGGCCTATAGCTAACGGCTATGTCCTCTCAGTTGGTGCTATCAGTTACAGCCCCCTCCTGTCTGGCAGTCACGTCGGGGTCACTAATTTATGGTAGAACAATGTATTATAAAATAGAAAGGTCTACAAGAAGGAGTCAGCAGAGACGTCTCACAGCTGTCGAGGAGAATTTATTAAATCAAGGTTTGACACACTCGTCACAGAGCTCCAAGATCCACAATCCCAAAATTACAATACCTTTAACAGAACTTCCCGTCTTATAATAAGGCTGGCAACACTTACACGCCCCGTCGGGTCTTTCCAATACACACTCAGTACATTTACAAGACGCTCTTCATTCCTTCCCCCACCTCCCACAGACACCTGCTGATTGTTGACTCTGCCTGGGTCATGATCAAGGCCGTCTCCGTTGGATCAGACTGAGGCACCGAGGTTGTGACGCCGGGCGGGGTGACGACCCAGGCTCACACATACAGTATACATTTATACAGATATGCATCCACCCTCCTCCCCCTCTCCCACGTCTCTGCAGCTTTGTACCCCCCCCAGTGAGACAGACGGGTCCGTGACCAGCGCCGAATATGGCTGCAGGACCGGGTGGCTGCTGTCTACCCTGGGTTACACCCCCCACCCTCACCCCCTCCCTGTTGCTAGTCTTGAGTTTTTCTGTTGTAAGAGTGATTATGTGCTTTTGTTGCTGAGGTGTTTTTTCCTGTTCCCACACTGCACTCCCTCTGGAGTACAGTCTGGGGGTTGCCTTTTTTTCTCTCCTCCCTCTCCTCATGTTATGCTGTAACTTTCTCAATCCAATCCCTGCCTCCTGTCCTGTCTACCCCTCTGTCACATTGTATGTACATGTATGTTTGGACAGGTGGCGCTGCAATTTCGCTGGTACTTGTGACTAGTGACAAATAAAGGGCTTCATCATCATCATCATCATCATCATCATCACAATCAGTGGCGTCTACTTTGTGTCCAGACGTCATCATGCCCAAACACACTTCTACTGTTCTATAAACAGACTGTGTTTATCAGGCGTCTGTCCCCGTCACACGGTGACCTCGGCCTGTTTTTCACTTTCTCAGTCATGTTTTCTTCCACACTCTTTGGACCGTTTTCACCATTTTTCATGTTTTTATTCAAGAGCGTTTGATTAAAAAGATCATTCACCAGCAGTTAGAAAAAAAGCATGAACACACAGACTGGTGGAAACAAAAGTGTCCTTAGAAATATAAAACCATTTTGATTACTTTTAAAAAACAAGTGTAAGACGTATCATAGTCACGGTGTCGCGTCACAAGGGCCGGTCAGGAAGAATTCCTTCAACTGTAGCTGCTGATCATCAACATCAACCTGTTTGCACAGAAAAAAATGACTTTAATGAAGCAAAACAAGCACAAAGTTGAGGATTCTACTATTTACTGAATATATAATGTGCAAATACTGAAAACTGCACCAGGAGAACTGCTGCTTTTATCCCTACTGCAACAACCACAGGCTTTCTGCACCTTTCTGAGTAAACCACCTGTCCTCTGGTTCATGTGGACGTCTGTGCATTTGTCTTCGCGGTTCATACTCTACCTCTTCCTTCTTCCTGCGGACCACGGCCTCGATGCCCAGAGCGGCAACGCTGATGCAGACGCACAGCTGCAGAACAGCCAGGACGATCATAGTGACGTTCATGGCTGTCAACAAACGCTGAAGTAGACGAGACATAAGAAGGAGAAATTTCAGTTGTTGTTGCACTGGGTGACGTGTTCCTCCATCACCCTGAACACACACACACACACACACACACACACACACACACACACACTGAAGCTTAGTCTGAATCAATCCCACATACACCAAATACTCCCTACTACAGCACCTAATGTGTATTAATCCGCAGCTGAAAATAGTCCCCAACAAATGCTCTATTCACTCGTCTTTGAGTAACCTTTTGGGTTTTTTTAGGGGGTGCGTGGACAATAAGAAAAACGTAGCATAAAAGTTTATCATCTATCCTTACCTGGGCAAAGTGCACCACTTTTGGGCAGTTGACATCATAAAAACGCCCATTTCCGTGCCAGTTACACATGTCGGCGGTGGGGGCATCCACCACGTCTCTGACGTACAGCACAAGGCCAACAATGGCGGAGACAGATCCGGCAATGTTCACACACACAGCAAAGCCCACCTGAGAGGACAGAGGCCATCACTCTTTAGACCGCGCTCCACCGCAGACGATGTTTTTACACATTCCCTTCCTTTTTAGACCTTTTCAGAAACAGAGGTTACCTTATTTTCCGCACTATAAGGTGCACCACATTATAAGGCGCATAGAACAGACGCTACAGTCGAGGCTGGGGTTACGTGCTGCACGGGTGGCAGTGAAGGTGAGGGGCCTCAACTGGCCAGACACGGACAGCAGAAGGGGGAGAAGTTCAGCATCCGTGAGGAACTCGGAGTAGAGCCGCTGCTCCTTTGCGTTGAAAGGAGCCAGTTGAGGTGGTTCAGGATCATCTGGTAAGGATGAACCCTGGGCGCCTCCCTAGGGAGGTGTTCCAGGCACGTCCAGCTGGGAGGAGGCCTCGGGGAAGACCCAGGACCAGGTGGAGAGATTAGATCTCCACACTGGCCTGGGAACGCCTCGGGATCCCCCAGTTAGAGCTGGTTAATGTGGCCCGGGAAAGGGAAGTTTGGGGTCCCCTGCTAAAGCTGCTGCCCCTGAGACCTGACCTCGGATAAGCGGATAAAGATGAGATGAGATGAGAAGCTACAAGAACCGTGAACAATGGTGAGGGGAGGTCGTCTTGTTGCTTCCTCCACTTCGGCACCATTGATTGGTTCATGTTCAACTCTCTGGCTGCTGCTCTGTTCCTGTGTTCTGCTGCGTGACTAATGGCCTTGAGTGTAAACTCTGCGTCGTAAGCGTGTCTCTTAACAGGAGCCATTTTGGGCTCTTTACACAAACACACACATGGAAATGAAACGGCACGCTTCACGCAGTCGTATATCTCAACATGCACCGCGCGTTACTTCTTCTACGGGGGAAAATAGAGTCGGCGGCTGCTCACCGTAGTTGGAGACCTGTTGTGGCTCAATATTGGTCCATTTATAAGGAGCACCGGATTATAAGGCGCACTGTTGGCTTTTGAGACATTTGAGGGTTTTTAGGTGCAACTTATAGTGCGGAGAATACGGTAGATCCCAGACATGTGGAATTGATCTTGTGTAGCTCGAAGCTTGTTCAGCGTACTTGCATGGACCTTATTTCTGCTGTTCCCCGAAGACGTACGGGGGACATTTCCTGCCTATTCAGTGTTTGGTGTAACTCCATCACCCTAATGTAATTTCTCCAATGCATGGTATGATTCCACTCTACTCGACTGACTCTCTTTGTCCAGCATGTTCAATTCCCATTCATCATAACATAACGGGGTGCATGTGTGAAAAGGGCTTTTTAAATCTTACCACGTAAAGAGAGTTGAAGCGGCCGGCAAGAACGGACGTGACTCCAGCTATGACGAACTGAAGAGAGGACAGCACAGTGGAATGAATTTAGATTAATAAAACTGTTGTTTTTAAACATATAGGAAAGAAAAAAATATTTCTATAAACCATTTTTCATAAAAACGTAAAGTTAACCAGTAGACGTCTTAAACCTCTGACCATTAAAACCATTGGAAAAATGTAAATGTGTCTGTTTTCATTCCTGCTTTTGTGAGTGTACTCTTTAATAATACAGACATAAATACATGAAGGTGCTCTGAAAATAATATTAACAATATGATTTTACCACAGCGCCCAGCCAGTAAGCAGCTCCCAGGTTGGCCAGATCATCAGGATGTGTCCATATCCGTCCCGGTCCGAGTCCGATATTGAACAGACCCGCCATGATCTGGAGAGTCTGTGAATTTAGAATAAAACCTATTTAATCTTGTTGTCTTATACTTGAACATGCACATGAATGAATACATGTTAATGTCTCTCACCCCAAGAGCTGCGGTGACGCTGGTGTGCATCGGCCCCTCGTGCACTGAGCAGCACTTCGGACTGCAGCGAAGAGCCCTGAGGATCTGACACCGCGGTGGAAACGTGCTCTCACTGTCAGACGACACGGTGACGGACATCTTTCACACCTGCAACACGACGTGGAGGTTTTGAGACGGCAGGTTGGGCCGGTGCAGATACAGTACTTCATCAATCACAACTGCAGCGTTACAGCAGCTGACTGACACATACATGAAGAAATTAATCATAAATAACAAAAGTCTGAACGAGTCCTGACCCCAAGTGAAGGAGTTCAAGTACCTCGGGATCGTGTTCACGAGTGAGGGGACGATGGAGCGTGAGTTTGGCCGGAGAATCGGAGCAGCGGGGGCGGAGCTGCAGTCGCTCTACCGCACCGTTGTGATGAAAAGAGAGCTGAGGAAGACAAAGCTCTGGATCTACCGCTCAGTCCTGGTTCCTACCCTCACCTGTGGTCATGAAAGCTGGGTCAGGACCCAAAGACCCAGGTCCAGGTCAGGACCCAAAGAACCAGGGCCAGGTCCAAGCGTCTGGAATGTGTTTCCTCAGGAGGGGGTCTGGAGTCTCCCTTAGAGAGAGGGGGAGAAGTTCAGCATCCGTGAGGAACTCGGAGTAGAGCCGCTGCTCCTTTGCGTTGAAAGGAGCCAGTTGAGGTGGTTCAGGATCATCTGGTAAGGATGAACCCTGGGCGCCTCCCTAGGGAGGTGTTCCAGGCACGTCCAGCTGGGAGGAGGCCTCGGGGAAGACCCAGGACCAGGTGGAGAGATTAGATCTCCACACTGGCCTGGGAACGCCTCAGGATCCCCCAGTTAGAGCTGGTTAATGTGGCCCGGGAAAGGGAAGTTTGGGGTCCCCTGCTAAAGCTGCTGCCCCCGAGACCCGACCCCGGATAAGAGGCTGAAGATGAGATGAGATGAGCTTATGCATCATTGAAACAGGCGATTCTGCATGAGTGCTTTTACCTTTTGCACTTTAAGTACATTTTGATGCTGTTACTTTTGCACTTTTACTCAAGTAACACTTTAAATGCAGAACTTTAACTTGTAGCAGAGTTTTTCGACAGTGTGGCACTTCTTCATCCACCCCTGTCGACGATCCAGGTGTCCAATAAGATCCTCTCCTGTATGTGAGCCGTGCAAGTCCAGTGTGTGTTACCGTGTATTAATACAGGAAAGGGTGAGTGTCTGCAAACCTGCAACAGTAAACTATAAGTCCTCGGTTTGTGTGGAAGAAATATGTGTTGATGAAAATGTAAGAAAAAGTGGAATCAGGGTGTCGACCAACAACACACATTTAAAACAAGTGTTCGAAATGGAAAGTTGGCTAAAAAAGAGCTGTAACTCTTTTCTTTCTTGCTCTTCTTATGTGAAGTTCAAATTATTATGAAGTGTGTGTGTGTGCGTGTGCGTGTGTGTGTGTGTGTGTGTGTGTGTGTGTGAACTCACCTGGAGCTCGTGGCTGCACACTGTAACTGCTGTAACTGGTGTTCAGCGACCAATTTGGAGTTCAGCAGCAACCAAACCTGATACTTCCTGTCGCTCTTTGATTTCTTCAAAATAAAAGCGTCTTTACCAAAATGATCTCTCACAAAAAACAACAAATAATCACTAGACCTACTTAAGTAGGAACACCACGAGGAAAGAGACCTAAAGGTTCTCTGAGTAACTTTTTACATGGGTCAGGACCCAAAGAACCAGGTCGCAGGTCCAAGCGTCTGAAATGAGGTCCCTCAGGAGGGGCAACTGTCAACAAATACCCTCAGAGTACCTGACATCAAAACTTAAGTAACAACTTTGATTATGATCATTTTCTGGACGTTTAAATTGTTAGGGTCAAATTGACGAAGGATAAAAAGGGTTAGTACAATTTGAGGGTAACAGAAGGGTGAAGTGATCTCGTTTTCTTATGTTAGATGTCGTCTTTGTAGGAATCTACATATGTGTGCTAAGCCTTTCTCAGGTTAGAGCAGGGCTGCCCAACCCTGCTCCTGGAGAGCCACTGTCCTGCATGTTTTAGGTTCCTCTCCGCTCCAACACACCTGAGTCTAATGATTTGCTCGTTATCAAGCAGCTGAAGCTCGTCACATGTTTGAAAATCTTTAGACTCAAGTGTGTAAGAGCAGGGAGAAACCTAAAACATGCAGGACAGTGGCCCTCTAGGAGCCGGCTAGGGCAGCCCTGGGTTAGAGCGACAGTCACTCAAAATGCCCGTGCACGTCCCTGCTCCTGATTGTCACAGTGAAGCGGCTCAGTGGGCACGAAGCCTGCAAAGGAAACTAGGAGGTGACCGTACCAACAACAGTGAATGCTGATCGAGTTCAAACAGGCCTGATGGGAAAGAGAAAGGTAGATTCCCACCAACGCTGTGTGGGAACCTACTTCCTCCTTCGGGGAATTTGATCCCCTGCACCACAAAGGAGTCAAAGCAGGGTGTGTGTGTTGATTTTCGACGTATCTTGTGATGAGGCATTTTACCAAGAAGCAAACTGCAAACTCTCAGCCAGAACACGCATATCACCAACGGCAACAGACAGAAAAACAGGAAGTATCCCGCTCTGTGAACGCAACATTCTTCATAACGGAGAAGTATGAACAAAAACACAAGGCAAAATATTGAGTAGTCACTTCCCTTGATTTGTTCTCATCAGGTGGAAGTCGTCCTCACTGGTTGGTTCAATATTAGCGTAGATTTATGCAGAAAGCCCCTTTGTTAAGTTTGAGGCATCTGGTAACTGTCACCCAAAGTTAATGTGGAAGAAAACATGATTGAGAAAGTGAATAACAGGACGAGGTCACCGTGTGACGGGGACAGACGCCTGACGAAGCACATTCTGTTTAGAGAACAGTAGAAGTGCATTAGAGCACGATGACGTCTGGACACAAAGTAGACGCCACTGATGGTAAATGTACTGAGTGTGTATTGGAAAGACCTGACGGGGCGTGTAAAAGTCGTCAGCACACGGACCTCAGTATGAGAGGGGAAGTTCTGTTCAGAGACACTTGTAACTCTGTGATGAGTGTCAAACCTTGATTTAATAAATTCCCCTCGACAGCTGTGAGACTCTGCTGACTCCTTCTTGTAGACCTTTCTATTTTTATAATACATTGTTCTACAATATTAACTAACCCAATTCTTTCCAACACAAAATGACTAACTGGCATCATTTGGCTCTCTGTAGCTGCTTAAGAGTCATTTATTTGCAGTAAAACTACAAAAAAAAAGTCCTGCGTTCAATGTCTTACTCAAGTAAAAGTACAGACGTAGTATCAGGCCGTGGACGGCAAGCGTACCGCTCCTAGACGCGGTACGGTTGCACTCACAAATTAACTAGACTTTAGCCGTGAAACGTGCTTGGGCAAGGGACGGATGGACGGTGTGAGTGCGCCCTTAAATAACTTGAAATGTAGTGAAGTTGAAGTATCCAATAACAAACATACGAGTGAAGAACCTGATTCACTTTCTAAACATGCTTTAAAGTTGAGTATAACGCAGACAGCAGAAATACAAACAACACAAACGCTTTGATTGTAAGTCATGACTTTATTTTCTAACACGACTTCATATAATAAAACAGCAAACAAAAGCTCTATCAGTCCATCCATGTCACACACACACACACACACACACACACACACGTGCATGAACCTCTCTTTTACCTACAAACACGTTGAACACAAGGCACATATCTGATAGAAAATCACGATTAACAGGAGAGTTTAAATGAACATCATCAGACAGTAAAATGGAGAGCAGCGTATACATTCAGTGCAAGTCATTGTCAAGAAAGTGCAAAACTGTTTAAGCAAGGCTTCGTTGGAAAAGGACCCGGACGTTTGGCAGAGATCGTATGAGCTGAACGAGAGTAGAGCATTGACATTAGAGTAAATGCAGTCAGTGGTATAAATGCACAGGAGTATGGTACCTGCTGACTGAGGGGTTTGCATTAGGCTGTGGGGTCACTGGGGACCTCCTCCAGCAGTGATCTGTACTGTTCCAGGTCCCCTTCACCATCGCCAATCTTCTAAAAAGAGAAAAGCATTAACAGGATTAATCAGTGGTGCAGACATACTCAAGTCGCCCTAGCCTCCACTCAGAACAGTGTTTTCTTGGTTTCTGTCCTCTGAAATGTCTGACACTGACTATCGTGAGGCCTTTCATTATTTAGGACAGACATGAAATGGGGTGAGAGAGAGGAGGAGACATGCAGCAAAGTGCCACAGATCGGAGTCGAACCCGCGGCCGCTGCCTCGAGGCCCTTCCGCCTCTTTACATGGGGCGACTACTCTAACCACTCAACCATCGGCCGCCCCGTAGCTAAACAAATTTTGTCAGTAGAGAGGGGTTTCCTCTACTGAAGGAGAAGATGTCTGTGCACTTCTCGGAGCTCAGAGGGGGCGGCAGTAGCTCGGCTGGAGAATCGTAGGGCCGTCGGCTCGAGTCCCTGTGTGGACCATGAATGAAGCGTGGGCACTGCCGAGGTGCTGCTGAACAAGGCAACGTACCCCCAAGCTGAGCCATTGGCAGCCCCCCCAGTCTGACATCTCTCCATTAATTGCATGTGTATAGCTCCTCCTCCTCCTCCTCCTCCTCCTCCTCCTCCTCCTCCTCCTCCTCCTCCTCCTCCTCCTCCTCCTCCTCCTCCTCCTCCTCCTCCTCCTCCTCCTCCTCCTCCTCCTCCTCCTCCTCCTCCTCCTCCTCCTCCTCCTCCTCCTCCTCCTCCTCCTCCTCCTCCTCCTCCTCCTCCTCCTCCTCCAATGTCACTAGTAAATAAACCAATCTCTGTCTAATATGTGAAACACTAGTTGACGGGGGAACAGCCTGAAACCTGAACCCTGCGGCTCTGAGCAGAGCGTCAGTACGAAGAGTAAACACGCAGGATGCTCAAACTCTAAACTTAGCTGCCGTTTGCTAACGGTAGCTTCACGGGCCGACGTCTAGAACCCTTGAATTTAACAGTAAGATGTCATTTTACAAAACTCTACCTTGTTTCCCTTTCCTGAGCGCTCCGCAGAGCCTTGATCCCCAGGACGGCAGAGCTGACGACGAGGCAGAGCTCCAGGGCTGACAGCACGATCAGAACAGCATTGATGCTTCTCAGAATCATCTGGAGGGACACAGAGGACAGTGAGAACCTTTAACTATGTATGAACACATTTGGTTTATTGATTTATTTGTAAGAAAATTAGTAGAACTTGTTCCTTCTTGTCCAATTTCCATCAGACGTGTAAACTTACTGTGTGCTGTTGCACTGTTCTAATACGTTTGTACTCACACTACCTGGGCCTCGGAGAATGCTTCTTGCTGCCTATACGTCATCACGCCGTAACACGTCACACGCATTGATGACGTCATGGCGATGCGTAGCTTTGTTTCCAGATCTTTCCGTAGACCTCAGAGTTTTTGTGCGTCTTGTCGACTGTTTTTGAATCTTTTCATCGACCAAATCTGCAGTAAACACTCCACCTCCGCATCACACCAACGTGAACCTTTCACCGCCATTGTTTGAAATGTCCGCGCATGGTCCCTCCTTCTTTTTTCTATGTCCCAACAGGCGCACAGGAAATGACCTCAGAACCGCCGTAGGTGTCGTGCTCGTGCTTGTACACGTGCGCATGCTCGTGCTCGTACATGTGCAAACGCGCTTTACTAAAGCCCACTTCTCCCAAACGGGCCGTGGACGGCAAGCTGGCCGCAGTTATGCGCGGAGAGGTTGCACTCACACTGGTCAAACGCACTAGGCTTGACCTGAAAAACCTGTTTAGGCCCGGTGCGGAAGGACAGTGTGAGGTGCACTTACCAGAAGCAGTTCTTTGCCCTCCAAGCATTTCTCCTTCAGGATCTGATCCTCACGAGACAGCGTTGGAGTCGGTCTGTCGTCCCAACCGCCGTCATAATCGCCGCGGTGACACATCCACCAGAGCCATATGTTTGCCAGATTGATGCTGTAGAGGACGATGGCTGCAATGGCAAAACCAACTCCTGCCAGGTTCAGGATCACGTTAACGATGACCTAAAGTAAAAGACGCAGAAGAACACCAGGCAATAAACACTCGTGGCATTTAATGGGAACAGCTGGGCGGCTCTGATTGTCAGGTTTCAGGTACCGTGAATAAAGCAACAGTATCCTCCATTTTATTTGTCTTCAAATAAAACAAGAAAACAACTGAAAGAAGTCAGTTTTAATGTACCGTATTGTCCGCACTATAAGTTGCACCTAAAAACCTTCAAATGTCTCAAAAGCCGACAGTGCGCCTTATAACCCGGTGCTCCTTATATCTGCACCAATATTGAGCCACAACAGGTCTCCAACTTCGGTGAGCAGCCGCCGACTCTATTTTCCCCCGTAGAAGAAGTAACGCGCGGTGCATGTTGAGATATACGACTGCGTGAAGCGTGCCGTTTCATTTCCATGTGTGTGTTTGTGTAAAGAGCCCAAAATGGCTCCTGTTAAGAGACACGCTTACGACGCAGAGTTTACACTCAAGGCCATTAGTCACGCAGGAGAACACGGGAATAGAGCAGCAGCCAGAGAGTTGAACATGAACCAATCAATGGTGCCGAAGTGGAGGAAACAACAAGACGACCTCCCCTGACTGTTGTGTTGACGTTCCCTTTAACGCAGCTCCATCTAATGGATGCAGAACGTAACCCCAGCCTCCACTGTAGCGTCTGTTCTATGCGCCTTATAATGTGGTGCACCTTAAAGTGCGGAAAATACGGAAACATGAATACGTTATAAAGCTGAACTACTCACCAGACATGGACTGGGGCACTTTTCAGACAAAATGCCGAGGATGCCAAACACAATGAACTAGAGAAAAGACAAAAAACAGAATCTTTAAAACTGCTTCTTCCACACAAACACCACTATTCATACATGTCATGTGTAGCAGTGACGTGCAGTCAGGGGAGGCGGGTGGGGCCGTGCCTCCGCTGACGTCATGAGAGGAAAAAGAAACGAAATAATAAAATAAGTATTAATATTTGTCCTCTGGACTATGATTTTGGTGTGGTCCATCCTATTGGTCTTAAAATTCTGTGTTTCCTGCTGAAATAAACGGAGTCTCTCCGGAGACGAGAGGTGAGGCACGGACAGACGAGAGGTGAGGCACGGACAGACGAGAGGTGAGGCACGGACAGACGCGAGGTGAGGCACGGACAGACGAGAGGTGAGGCACGGACAGCCGAGAGGTGAGGCACGGACAGACCAGAGGTGAGGCACGGACAGACCAGAGGTGAGGCACGGACAGACGAGAGGTGAGGCACGGACAGCCGAGAGGTGATGCACGGACAGACCAGAGGTGAGGCACGGACAGCCGAGAGGTGAGGCACGGACAGCCGAGAGGTGAGGCACGGACAGACCAGAGGTGAGGCACGGACAGACCAGAGGTGAGGCACGGACAGACCAGAGGTGAGGCACAGACAGACGAGAGGTGAGGCACGGACAGCCGAGAGGTGAGGCACGGACAGACGAGAGGTGAGGCACGGACAGACGAGAGGTGAGGCACGGACAGCCGAGAGGTGATGCACGGACAGACCAGAGGAGAGGCACGGACGGACGGTCGAGAGGTGAGGCACGGACAGCCGAGAGGTGAGGCACGGACAGCCGAGAGGTGAGGCACGGACAGCCGAGAGGTGAGGCACGGACGGACGAGAGGTGAGGCACGGACGGACGAGAGGTGAGGCACGGACGGACAGCCGAGAGGTGAGGCACGGACAGCCGAGAGGTGAGGCACGGACAGCCGAGAGGTGAGGCACGGACAGCCGAGAGGTGAGGCACGGACGGACGAGAGGTGAGGCACGGACAGACGAGAGGTGAGGCACGGACAGCCGAGAGGTGAGGCACGGACAGCCGAGAGGTGAGGCACGGACGGACGAGAGGTGAGGCACGGACGGACGAGAGGTGAGGCACGGACGGACAGCCGAGAGGTGAGGCACGGACAGCCGAGAGGTGAGGCACGGACAGCCGAGAGGTGAGGCACGGACGGACGAGAGGTGAGGCACGGACAGACGAGAGGTGAGGCACGGACAGACGAGAGGTGAGGCACGGACAGACGAGAGGTGAGGCACGGACAGACGCGAGGTGAGGCACGGACAGACGAGAGGTGACGCACGGACAGCCGAGAGGTGAGGCACGGACAGACCAGAGGTGAGGCACGGACAGACCAGAGGTGAGGCACGGACAGACCAGAGGTGAGGCACGGACAGACCAGAGGGGAGGCACAGACAGACGAGAGGTGAGGCACGGACAGACCAGAGGTGAGGCACGGACAGCCGAGAGGTGAGGCACGGACAGCCGAGAGGTGAGGCACGGACAGACCAGAGGTGAGGCACGGACAGACCAGAGGTGAGGCACGGACAGACCAGAGGTGAGGCACAGACAGACGAGAGGTGAGGCACGGACAGCCGAGAGGTGAGGCACGGACAGACGAGAGGTGAGGCACGGACAGACGAGAGGTGATGCACGGACAGACCAGAGGTGAGGCACGGACAGCCGAGAGGTGAGGCACGGACGGACGAGAGGTGAGGCACGGACGGACGAGAGGTGAGGCACGGACGGACGAGAGGTGAGGCACGGACGGACGAGAGGTGAGGCACGGACAGCCGAGAGGTGAGGCACGGACGGACAGTCGAGAGGTGAGGCACGGACAGCCGAGAGGTGAGGCACGGACAGCCGAGAGGTGAGGCACGGACGGACGAGAGGTGAGGCACGGACGGACGAGAGGTGAGGCACGGACGGACGAGAGGTGAGGCACGGACGGACAGCCGAGAGGTGAGGCACGGACAGCCGAGAGGTGAGGCACGGACAGCCGAGAGGTGAGGCACGGACGGACGAGAGGTGAGGCACGGACGGACGAGAGGTGAGGCACGGACGGACCAGAGGTGAGGCACGGACAGCCGAGAGGTGAGGCACGGACAGACCAGAGGTGAGGCACGGACAGACCAGAGGGGAGGCACGGACAGCCGTGAGGTGAGGCACGGACAGCCGTGAGGTGAGGCACGGACAGACCAGAGGTGAGGCACGGACAGACGAGAGGTGAGGCACGGACAGACGAGAGGTGAGGCACGGACAGACGAGAGGTGAGGCACGGACAGACGAGAGGTGAGGCCCCGACAGACGAGAGGTGAGGCACGGACAGACGAGAGGTGAGGCACGGACAGACGAGAGGTGAGGCACGGACAGACGCGAGGTGAGGCACGGACAGACGAGAGGTGAGGCACGGACAGCCGAGAGGTGAGGCACGGACAGACCAGAGGTGAGGCACGGACAGACCAGAGGTGAGGCACGGACAGACCAGAGGTGAGGCACGGACAGACCAGAGGTGAGGCACAGACAGACGAGAGGTGAGGCACGGACAGCCGAGAGGTGATGCACGGACAGACCAGAGGTGAGGCACGGACAGCCGAGAGGTGAGGCACGGACAGCCGAGAGGTGAGGCACGGACAGACCAGAGGTGAGGCACGGACAGACCAGAGGTGAGGCACGGACAGACCAGAGGTGAGGCACGGACAGACCAGAGGTGAGGCACGGACAGACGAGAGGTGAGGCACGGACAGCCGAGAGGTGAGGCACGGACAGACGAGAGGTGAGGCACGGACAGCCGAGAGGTGATGCACGGACAGACCAGAGGTGAGGCACGGACAGCCGAGAGGTGAGGCACGGACGGACGAGAGGTGAGGCACGGACGGACGAGAGGTGAGGCACGGACGGACGAGAGGTGAGGCACGGACGGACGAGAGGTGAGGCACGGACGGCCGAGAGGTGAGGCACGGACGGCCGAGAGGTGAGGCACGGACGGACGAGAGGTGAGGCACGGACGGACGAGAGGTGAGGCACGGACAACCGAGAGGTGAGGCACGGACAACCGAGAGGTGAGGCACGGACAGACCAGAGGTGAGGCACGGACAGACCAGAGGTGAGGCACGGACAGACCAGAGGTGAGGCACGGACAGACGAGAGGGGAGGCACGGACAGACCAGAGGTGAGGCACGGACAGACCAGAGGTGAGGCACGGACAGACCAGAGGTGAGGCACGGACAGCCGAGAGGTGAGGCACGGACAGACCAGAGGTGAGGCACGGACAGACCAGAGGGGAGGCACGGACAGACCAGAGGTGAGGCACGGACAGCCGAGAGGTGAGGCACGGACAGACCAGAGGTGAGGCACGGACAGACCAGAGGTGAGGCACGGACAGACCAGAGGTGAGGCACAGACAGACGAGAGGTGAGGCACGGACAGCCGAGAGGTGATGCACGGACAGACCAGAGGTGAGGCACGGACAGCCGAGAGGTGAGGCACGGACAGCCGAGAGGTGAGGCACGGACAGACCAGAGGTGAGGCACGGACAGACCAGAGGTGAGGCACAGACAGACGAGAGGTGAGGCACGGACAGCCGAGAGGTGAGGCACGGACAGACGAGAGGTGAGGCACGGACAGACGAGAGGTGAGGCACGGACAGCCGAGAGGTGATGCACGGACAGACCAGAGGTGAGGCACGGACAGCCGAGAGGTGAGGCACGGACGGACGAGAGGTGAGGCACGGACGGACGAGAGGTGAGGCACGGACGGACGAGAGGTGAGGCACGGACGGACGAGAGGTGAGGCACGGACGGACGAGAGGTGAGGCACGGACGGCCGAGAGGTGAGGCACGGACAGCCGAGAGGTGAGGCACGGACAGACCAGAGGTGAGGCACGGACAGACCAGAGGGGAGGCACGGACAACCGAGAGGTGAGGCACGGACAGACCAGAGGTGAGGCACAGACAGACGAGAGGTGAGGCACGGACAGACCAGAGGTGAGGCACGGACAGATGAGAGGTGAGGCACGGACAGACGAGAGGTGAGGCACGGACAGACGAGAGGTGAGGCACGGACAGCCGAGAGGTGAGGCACGGACAGACCAGAGGTGAGGCACGGACAGACGAGAGGTGAGGCACGGACAGACGAGAGGTGAGGCACGGACAGACGAGAGGTGAGGCCCCGACAGACGAGAGGTGAGGCACGGACAGACGAGAGGTGAGGCACGGACAGACGAGAGGTGAGGCACGGACAGACGAGAGGTGAGGCACGGACAGACGAGAGGTGAGGCACGGATAGACGAGAGGTGAGGCTATATAGAATGCATTACATATGCAATACATATTAATCCATTATGACACAAAAGAACAAAGATGATATCAGCCTGCTTACCAGTATTCCCAGCCAAACAGGAAACCAGGTTTCATCCATTTGCCACCAAGAGCCGCTGCGCGCGCATAAGAGGATCGCTCCGAGGCCGATGTTGAGCAGGCCGACCATAATGTGCAGAGCCTGCGGAGGAGGAAACACAAAATGAACAACAAATGTCTGAACTACATGGTGACGAGAGTGAGCAGAACACACTTTTATATTCGACCACTTTCTGTGTCTCATCTCATCTTCAGCCTCTTATCCGGGGTCGGGTCTCGGGGGCAGCAGCTCCAGCAGGGGACCCCAAACTTCCCTTTCCAGGGCCACATTAACCAGCTCTAACTGGGGGATCCTGAGGCGTTCCCAGGCCAGTGTGGAGATCTAATCTCTCCACCTGGTCCTGGGTCTTCCCCGAGGCCTCCTCCCAGCTGGACGTGCCTGGAACACCTCCCTAGGGAGGCGCCCAGGGTTCATCCTTACCAGATGATCCTGAACCACCTCAACTGGCTCCTTTCAACGCAAAGGAGCAGCGGCTCTACTCCGAGTTCCTCACGGATGCTGAACTTCTCCCCCTCTCTCTAAGGGAGACTCCAGCCCCCCTCCTGAGGACACACATTTTGGCCCAAACTGCCGCTGTGGTTCAGGTTTGATTCTTTGGGCCGATCACAGCGAACCCTTTCAGTCCCTCCGAGTTCCTTAATTACGTCTTCTAACACCCTCATGAATAATTATTAGCCTTTGTTTGCTTTGTTGTTTTTTTCAAAATGTCCAAAATCTAATGAATGTCGCAAGCTCTTTCAAAATAAAAGCCCCTTCCACATAACCAAATAAATAAAATCAAAGGAGCAGAGGCAGAAGCAGATCTCATGTTCTGTATTCAGCGTTTGAACGCGTCAGTCTCACCCAACATTTAGTGCAAGTTCTGCAAACATCACGTCCTCATTCATCACAACAGGCTTCTGCACGATTGTCCCGCTGCACGTTTACATCAGTCGGCTTGTTGCCAATTAAAAATACACAAGTGAACATGGAAACAGAGAGACATGGCGTTCATTACAATAATGAGTCATCGTCATAAATGCAAAAGTAGATATTTGACAGAAATACTTGGCAACGGATGTTTAAAGCTGTATCAACTCTGAGCAAACCGATTAACCTTCACGTCCCTCCAGAGTCTTTTATTCTATTCAAAGACCAAATTCTCTTCTGTTACTGTGATGATTTGTTTCACTCTGCATGAGTTAAAGCAGCTGCGGTGACCTCTGAACCGTGACCTCTGTGGTGCAAAGGTGAGGATCCATATTCATACAGAATAAATCTATAAATATAAATGTTTATGGAGCAGAGAGATGTCTCTAGTAAATCCAAAAGTTGTTATTTGCAACGGTTGTTTAAAGCTGTATCAACTCTGAGCAAACCAGCATTTATAGTTGGTTTACAGTCAGCACTGCTTTATTTTGCGTTATTAAAAGTTATTATGAGTGAAAATCACAAGTGAACATAATAATGTAGACCAGGTCCAGCAGGGGACCCCAAACTTCCCTTCAAAATGCACGTTTGTGATTACGACGATAACGTTTGCAGCTTTTTGGCAGAGATCAACACAAAAGTTGGTCTTTTATTGAATTTTCCCACAAAAACAAATGATTTACTCACAAGTTGAATTCAGAATCGAGTTCACGAGGTGAAGAGAAAACGTATAAAAAGGTCGTAACTCACCCCCAGGACTGACTGAGAAGATCCCTGGATCCTCCTCAGGGGCTGAGACA
Source organism: Echiichthys vipera (assembly GCF_963691815.1). Taxonomy (NCBI): domain Eukaryota; kingdom Metazoa; phylum Chordata; class Actinopteri; order Perciformes; family Trachinidae; genus Echiichthys; species Echiichthys vipera. The sequence goes on from NC_139833.1 coordinate 2,438,576, forward strand.
CGGAGCAGCACACGGGGCTGTAGCAGAGGCTTTTGAGGATTTGGCAAAGTGGAGGACAAACGCTTTGGGGGTCAGAGGTCAAAGTCAACACGGTGACCCCATCCGCCTTGGTCATGCTCACGGACATCCTGCCGGTTTCTTGAGGGTGACAGACACAAAAGAGTAAAGAAGCTTTAAATCAGCTCATGGTTGATGCGGCCGATTAAAGGGCCAGTACGCCCCTAAAGGCCAAAATAAATAAAATAAGTATAAATAAAAAATAATTATTAATTAAAATGTAGACGACACGTATGGAAAAAAAAAATAAATAAATGAGAAGTTAGATGGAGTAAAGAACATTCACAGGCCTAGCTGGAGTAAACACACATAAAATAATTATAAATAAAAAATAATTATAAATAAAAAATAACTCGTACATAAAATGTAGACGACACGTAGATGGTGTAAACATTTTAAATTAATAAAATTATGAATAAAAAATAATTATAAATAAAATAATTATAAATAGACAATAATTATAATAAAAAATAACTTGTTAATAAAATGTAGACGACACAAATGGAAAAAATTAAATAAATGAGAAATTACATGGAGTAAACATACTGTAAATAAATAAAATAATTATAAATAAAATAATTATAAGAAAAAATAACTTAATAAGAAAGAACTTGTAAATTAAAATGTAGACGACACGTATGGAAATAAATTAAATAATTATTTAATTAAAAAATAATTATAAATAAAATAACTCATAAATAAAATGTAGACGACACGTATGGAAATAAATTAAATAATTATTTAATTAAAAAATAATTATAAATAAAATAACTCATAAATAAAATGTAGACGACACGTACGGAAAAAATAAATAAATGAGCATCGGTAACCATGGTAACCATCCTACAGCCAGCTTGATTAGTTTAACATAATCTACAGGTTAGTAAATGTTTTTATTAATATATATATTTATTTTAGAACATAAGATAAAAGTCTGGAAACATTAGAAACATTTTTCAAAACTTATTCAAACCTGGAAATTACAAATTAATTCAAATTAAATCAAATTAAATCCGTTACTTTTCCATAACGCGTAGGATTAACCTGGTCAAACCCAAATAATTTAATAAAAACAAACATTTACCAGAAAAATAGTTATATTATATGAGTTATAATTATAATATAGTCGAATAAAACAATAGTTATTATTATTTTAAACTGTCTAAGGAGCAAAGAAGAAGCCCGGCGCCATCTTGGATTTCCACATGATGTGATTTTACCACAAATCTCGCGCTCGTCCTTCTTTAAAGTCCTGTTTCCTTTGTTTAAAACCTGCCTGACCAACATGTGTTCAACCCCGATGAGTTATCAGCATGTTCACACATCCTCCGGTCGCTTTAAGCTCTAAACAATCATCCATTAACACCCTTAAATGCATGTTTCCTTCCATAACACAGAGCCAATCACTGCAACATGTGGATTTGCTAAACATTGAATTACTTCCGTAAACAAAGTGACTTCAAAGGAACAGAGACAGGACTTACCTGTGTGTGTGTGTGTGTCCTGTGTGTGTGTCCTGTGTGTGTGTGTGTGTGTGTGTGTGTGTGTGTGTGTGTGTGTGTGTGTGTGTGTGTGTGTGTGTGTGTGTGTGTGTGTGTGTGTGTGTGTGTGTGTGTGTGTGTGTGTGTGTGTGTCTAAATAAACAGCTGGAGCTGCACCGGACACGGTCCTGTTGTTGTTGTTGTTTGCAGGAAATGGAAAGTGTTCCCAGAAGTCCCTCCCCTCCCCTGGAACCATAAACCATGAAACAACTTAACCCTTTGCTGATCCTGCAGCTGAACTCAAAGACAGACTTAATGTGAAGACTCTGCATGTTTTTATTTATTTATTTTTTTAAATATGCACTGTTTTTAAGACCTGAATTAAAGAACAGTGTCAGTGTCATGCAGGGCTGCAGCCACAAATGAGCCCAGTACAACCAAGATTATTTATTTTAACTTAACTTTTAACTGTTTAATTATAGATTCTGCACTTTTGATCTTGCTTCATGGTTTTCTAAATGCAGTTTCCAATATTTTTCCAAAGGGAGATACATTTGATTTAAACAGTATAGCCCAGGGAAACTCAGTTTAAGGTTTTTAAATGCCGGATGAGTGTGAGTGAGTGTGTGAGTGAGTGAGTGAGTGACAGACGGAAAGGGAGGAGGAGAGGATGATGGGAGTATGGAAATGACCCCCACCACAAAAAAAGAATTGGACTTCATGTCAGCGCCTGACGCCCGCCGCTGTCTGGACGGAGTAAACAGAAAAGTAGTGAGGGATGACAAGAGAGAGTGTGTGTGTGTGTGTGTGTGTGTGTGTGTGTGTGTGTGTGTGTGTGAGATAAAGTGAGTGACAGGGTGACAGGGTGACAGGCCCGCCGGTGATGAGGATGTGGTCAAAAAACCCAAAGTCGACAAGTCGGCGTTGGATTTTAAACTCTTCCCTCTAAACTCTGAGTCACCTGTTCTCTCCTTAATTGCATGTACATAGGTCCTGTCTGTGCATGTGTGTGTATTTCGGGCCTGTGTGTGTAACATGATTAATAATAAGAGTGAAAAAAATTCAATTTCCCCGTTGCGGGATAAATAAAGTTCTTCTTCTAACAGCAGCCATTCGGCCTCGCTGCACAGCAAGGACTTTCACTTGTGATACATTGTGCTGATAATGCTTCTGTACTTTTACTGAAGTAAGGTTTTGAATGTGCTTCTTTTACTTTTAAAGGAGTTTTGCATGTTTTATTACTTTAAAATAATAGATTTGAGACTCCTTTTCTGGGTCTTCCCCGAGGCCTCCTCCCAGCTGGACGTGCCTGGAACACCTCCCTAGGGAGGCGCCCAGGGGGCATCCTTACTAGATGCCCGAACCACCTCAACTGGCTCCTTTCAACGCTAACGCCTCGGGATCCCCCAGTTAGAGCTGGTTAATGTGGCCCGGGAAAGGGAAGTTTGGGGTCCCCTGCTAAAGCTGCTGCCCCCACGACCCGACCCCGGATAAGCGGATGAAGATGAGATGAGATTTGAGACTGTTTTATAAGGAGCACATTGAGGCAGCATTAAGCTACAAAGAAGGTCACTGAGCGACACTGAGGCAATACAATAGTATTTATTTTTGTCATGTTATGTGGTCACAAAATCTCATTGCTTCCAAAATGACAAAGTTGAGGATACAACAAAGATGCGCAGAGTATCAGTTTTCAGATCACATTTAGATTTCACCTCGGTTCATCAGACTCCGACTCACACACACCGTTTTAATCACCACCAGTTTAAATTGATAATAGTTTGAATGAGGTCGAAGCCGGGGAAGTCCGTGGCAACGATACCGAAGCACGGTCTGGGCTGGTTGGGGTAAAACTGTCTCAGGTATTGATTGAGCCACGGGTTTACCTTTTCAGCCACTCTCTTCGGAGTCAGGAACATTCCCCAGAAAGTACCGAAGCCGGTGCCGCTACTGTAAGTCAGAACCGCGTTATCCCCTCCACAGGCTTCAGTGGCTTGGTTCAGCTGCTTCATTAGTCTGTTGTCTTTATCTTTAACGTTGCTGACCTTGGCGTTGCCTTTGCCGTCTGTATCTACGAGGGGAACCCCCAGTGTGAAGGTGCTCTTCTGCAGAAAGACTATCTTCCCCCTGACCTGACCCATATTTGGCATCCCAGACTGCACCCAGACATGCTGGTCGTCGCCGATCAGACTCTGCACCATCTCATTGACAGTCTTCTTCTCGAAAGACTCCGGTTGGACTCTGACGAGCACAGCCTCGGTCTTAAACTCGGACAGGAAGGCGCGGACAGTGTCTAGGACGTCCTTGAAAGTGCTGTGCTGGTACATGACTCCGTGCATGACGTAGAGGGTGTCACCAAGTCCAAACACTTTGAGATCCAGGAAGCGGACGCCGGCCCGGAGCTGATCCTTCAGGGACAAGGCCTGGCATTCGGACTCTGGACCTCCGTACAGGGCCATGCTGTTATGAGTACCGGGGAGGGTGATGAGAGAAAGAGTGCGGAAATTCTCGATGCCCGCCATCCATGGAATATTGTAGGACCCGGGGAGGATGAGGTTTCCATCGTCGCTGAAGAACACGTCCTTCCCACGGCAGAAAACACTGATGAGCAAGAACAAGGTTTTGTGATGTTAAAAATACTTTAATGTCTATTTTTGTATTTGACTGCAAAATGTTGGAATAACTGTACATAAAGTCATCTCACATCTACTCCAATTGCCTTAACATATACACGAACCTTACTTGGTGTGTGTGTGTGTGTGTGTGTGTGTGTGTGTGTGTGTACAGCTGATTTGTGCAGAGTTGTTTTGCAGGTAGGAGAAATCAGATAAGCGTGACTGCTGATGTGTCACCGAAGAGGTTTATCTGTGCAAAAACAGAAGCTGCTCATCTGTTTAAAGACAGATTAGCAACAACTTGAAGTAACAAGTAGCTCTTGAAGGCAACATTATAATAAAACAAAGGCACCTAAACGTCTCAAACGTCACAAACTTGTCTCATCTCATCTTCAGCCTCTTATCCGGGGTCGGGTCTCGGGGGCAGCAGCTTTAGCAGGGGACCCCAAACTTCCCTTTCCCGGGCCACATTAACCAGCTCTAACTGGGGGATCCTGAGGCGTTCCCAGGCCAGTGTGGAGATCTAATCTCTCCACCTGGTCCTGGGTCTTCCCCGAGGCCTCCTCCCAGCTGGACGTGCCTGGAACACCTCCCTAGGGAGGCGCCCAGGGTTCATCCTTACCAGATGATCCTGAACCACCTCAACTGGCTCCTTTCAACGCAAAGGAGCAGCGGCTCTACTCCGAGTTCCTCACGGATGCTGAACTTCTCCCCCTCTCTCTAAGGGAGACTCCAGCCCCCCTCCTGAGGAAACACATTTCACACGCTTGGACCTGGACCTGGTTCTTTGGGTCCTGACCCAGCTTTCATGACCACAGGTGAGGGTAGGAACCAGGACTGAGCGGTAGATCCAGAGCTTTGTCTTCCTCAGCTCTCTCTTCGTCACAACGGTGCGGTAGAGCGACTGCAGCTCCGCCCCCGCTGCTCCGATTCTCCGGCCAAACTCACGCTCCATCGTCCCCTCACTCGTGAACATGATCCCGAGGTACTTGAACAAACTTGTATTATATATTAAACGTATCGGTTCTTATCGCACTGAGGACAAATGCACAGCGTGTCCTCTAAGCTGTGATAGTGGGGACCTCCTACAGCAGGGGGTGGTTTGTACAAATTTGGGTCGTCAGTGCTCTGAAAAGAAAAACATACACTTACACAACAACTTACAGCGTGTGAAGAGTTGCAGTTGTGTGTCCCCTCACCCTTACAGCTGTAACTCATATTGTAACTAGGGACCAACGAAAGGAAATAAAGAGAAAGGGCTCGGCAGAGTGTGTTTCAGAGCGGTAGGAGATTGTACCTGAACGCATCTCTGTCCCTTCTCCTTGCAAGTAGAACATAAAACTGTTGTCTTTCTCTGTTTTGTTGTGTTCTGGATGTTTTAGGTTGTTTGAACCTGACACAAAACCGTACTTATACTCACGTGACAGACAGCAAAACGGCGTGGAAAAGGAGACGCTTGGGATTCATTCTTGCAGAACGTCGAGCAATCTGGAAAATAATGGGTAAAATAAGAATGACTGGCCGACATTTATCCCTTTAAAATCACTCATTCTGAATAAAAGACACATTAATTATCGAAGGTAGAGGCATGAACTTTTAATCAGCAGGTCATATGAATGCATGTACTCTACCTCACAGCCAGGATGGTGTCACAGCGGTCCACTCCGATGGTCTGAAAGTGGACGGCAGAACTTATATTGCTCGGTTATCTGCAGAATTCGAGGCGTGGACCACAAATACCACGTTCTGTTATTAATAATTAATTCATATTTCGTGTAATTTAAACTCATAGTTCTTGGCGTTGGACGATCCAACGTGTTTGTACAGATTGTGGTGTTTGTTCCCGCGGTGTTTGAGAAGGTGGGTCCCTAAAAACAGAAAGAATCGGGTCGGATAAGATTAAAGTTAAACAGGAGTTATCTGGAATGCAAGCAGCCACACCAGTGCAACCAAAACAGTCACCGAGCCCTGTAAGATATCGTCTCTACCACAGAACCGGTGACACCACTGAACATTTACCAGCAACGATACGATAAAGGTTTGTCCCCGAATGAAAACAGGGTGGAGCTGAGGATCTACAACTGGAACTAAGCACATTTACTGTAGTTAGCTTAAGTAAAAATAACAATAATAATTTTACACTACATCTCAGAGGGAAATATGGTACTTTCTACTTCACTACATATGTCCGTCATCTTTAATTACTAGCTACTTTACAAATGAAGAGCTTATGAAATATGATGTTGTGTCGCAACAACAAAAAATAATTCCACCGCTCAGGTTGCCAGGTTGGTCAGACCTGGCCCAGTATCCTACAGGAGACCGGAGTCTGTTTGAGCCTGTTTGAACCCGTCCCCTCAAATCACACCATAAAAACAAGGATTAGAGGAGGTTGACTGACAGTTAGCGTTAGCCGTTCCAGCTAAGTAGAGATGAAAGTTAGCTTACTGGTCAAGGAGAATGGAAGCCATCTCGGCTTGCGTTTTAATGCCGTTGAACTCCTTTCTCTCAGTCCATGGAGTTAATGCTTGACTCTGGATTTTGCCCGTCTGCTCACTCAGCCGCCCCCTCTTCGCTGCCTCCGGTAGCTGCGCCGAACAACAGACAACCCTGGCAACCCGCAACACGGCCGCTTAATGGCTGGTACAATGTAAACAGAACTTGACAGAAAGTCACTGTTAAACCCATCAAAAAATGTAAAATACTAATTCAGACTAAATATATTTTTTATAGAAAAGCAATACTTTCATTCTGTACCCCTCAAAACTCCCCGTGGGTGCATTATTTGTTTTTAAATATAGCTTTTAATAAATAATAAAGAATACAGTACCTTTGTTTGTAAGAGAGTATTTCTACAGTGTGGAATTACTACTTTACTTAAGTTAAAGTTCTGAATATTACATTTTGTTATTGATTCAGAACTTATTTATCCGTAAATATAAAGCTGTTGTTGAACTATTGACCGTTAGGTGGCAGCAACACGCCGGCGGACCTTTGTGTTCCACTCTTCCGGAAGAAGAAGAAGAAGAAGACGACGACGACGAAGAAGAAGAAGTAAAGATGGCGGACAACAGCAGCACAGACCGTACGGAGGAAACCGACATGGATAAAAACGTTGCTCCCGGAGCATCTGTGATGGTGGTCACCGTCAAAACACCCAACGGGAAAGAGGACATTTCTATCCCGGAGGGCTCCTCTGTCTCCCAGGTGACGTAACGGACATTTTATAACATCCGGCAGCGGAAATCAAGCTAACGTCACGAAGCGTCTCCTCGCAAACAAGTAGAGGAAAGGTCAAAACGGCCCCTTTTAACCCGTGTTTAAAGGTGTTTACATGGGAAAACATGTGTTTACTGTCTGTCCGCGTTAATATAATGTTTAATCAGTGCGAAATCTACGTTTAAATCCGACATTTTCCCAAAGACGGGGGACATTTGGGCGATAACGGAAAAAAACGGCACTAGTACTTATGACGTCACGTTTGCCATTCATGTGTATTGGGCTTTAAATTCCAGATATCCACGATTACATTTGATATATCTAGAGTAAACATTTATAAACAAGTGATTCTCACTAAGATATCTACAATCATCATATTAATTTCCGATATCTCAAAGTAAAAAAAACCTTTCTAGATATCTATAATGTAATTTTGACTATCCAAAATACATTTTGACTATTAAAAATGTCATTATGTTTATGTACTGCTGCAATTTCACTAGTGAGAACTACATTAAGATATCCAGAATGAGGAATGAGCACCATGTGGACACAATATAAACTAAAACAATTAAGTTTTTTAAAATTCTGACACAGGACCCCTCTTAGAAAGGGAGCGTACCTGTGTCCCTTGGTCCTGTGTTCCCCTTGTCTTGTGTTCCCCTTGTCTTGTGTTCCCCATGTCTTGTGTTCCCCATGTCTTGTGTTCCCCATGTCCTGTGTACCCCTTGTCCTGCTTTCCCCGGTCCTGTGTCCCCCTGGTCCTGTGCCCCCCCTGGTCCTGTGCCCCCCCTGGTCCTGTGCCCCCCCGATCCTGTGTCCCCCGGATCCTGTGTCCCCCGGATCCTGTGTCCCCCGGGTCCTGTGTTCTCACTTTGTTTGTGACCGGGAAACAGCGGACCTTTGTGTTTTTTAAAGGGTCCTATGTTCCCCACATTTCACAGGAAGGGTCCTATGTAGACCCTAAAACCTAACCCAAACAAAATTCTGAATTAAATCAGCGAAGACAGAGGCTCATGCGACCAGGGAACGTAGGACCGAGGCCCACGAGGCTTCACAATAGCACAGTTGATATTGTTCTGTACTTGCTTCAGTGGCTCACCTGCTCTTGTCTTATTGGTCCAGTTCAAACAGGAGGTTTCCAAAAAGTTTGAGGCCCAGCTCGACCAGCTGGTGTTGATATTTGCCGGAAAGATTCTGAAGGATGGCGATTCTTTAAAACAGCACGGTATCAAAGATGGCTTGACCGTTCATCTTGTCATCAAGACTGCCCCCAAGTAAGTACAGTACATGAGGTGTGTGTGTGTGTGTTAGGAGGAGTTTTTAATGATGGTTCACTTCTTTCCTAAGATCAACAGGTGACGGTGCGTCTCAGACAAGTTCCGTTTCTGCAGCACGTCAAAATACAACCACGACCAGCAGCAGCAGCAGCAGCAGCAGCAGCAGCAGCAGCAGCAGCACCGACGCCACTGGGACAGAGAGCAGAGGAGGTGTCACGAGTCAGACGCCAACACAACCGGCCAATCCAATGAGTGAGTACAAATATATAACCTGCTTGTTTGCTTTTACACGGCAGATGCTGTCACTAGATTATGCACTTGTGATAAAAGTGGTTTGAACAGATCCGAGTCAAATTATAAAACGTCTCCCTGAGTAAAGAAGTGATTGTAAAAGGTTCACGGGTTCGGCCAATGTTGTTTGTTTTGTCCGATAGAGCGTTTGGAACCAGAAGTTGTATTTTGAAAAGGTGTTACGTCCGATTTAAAGATCAGATGGTGAAATCTAAACCTTAAGAACAAATGAATAAAAGCACTCATCAGACACTGGGGGCAGCGGTAGAGTGGGTCGTCCTCCATTCGAGAGATCTGCAGTTCGATCCCCAGCTTCCCCGGTCCGCATGTTGAAGTGTCCTTGAACAAGACACTGAACCCCGAATTGCTCCCCGTGCTGCACATGGGTGTGTAAATGTAAATCCACCTATCTCCTCCGTGTTTTCCTCTTTGGTTCAGTCACAGAGGGGAACTATTTTCTACAGCTGTGACGTCGGGGGAGCTACTTCAGCGCGACACAACAAATCACCGGTTAAGCGCTAACGTTCGCTACCGTCCTAATTTATTGTATAGCTGCTACAATGTTTTTTCATGCATAATTTATTGCACAAGCGCGACCATCAGGACGAACATTTACCCATGTAGCCCTCCAAAAGTAAGACGCCTGGGTAATATTTTGGTCGCGTTTGGCGAGTGGCGAGTGGCGAGTTTGCAGCCCTGTCCACATATCTGCAAGTAACTCATCTCCAGCTTCACTCCTCCTCCTCCTCGTCTAGGTGGACTCGGTGACCTGTCCGGCTTGTTAGGCATGGGCATGGGCTCGGGCATGGGCTCCTCCAGCTTCATGGAGATGCAGCAGCAGGTGCAGAGTCAGCTGATGTCCAACCCACAGATGATGTCGCAGGTCTTGGGCAACCCCATGGTCCAGAACATGATGTCCAACCCGGACCTGATGAGACAGATGTTTGCCGGCAATCCTCAGATGCAGCAGTTCATGGAAAGGAACCCGGACGTCTCCGGCATGTTCAGCAACCCGGACCTCATGAGACAGGTCAGTGGAGAGCTGCTCATGATAGTGATGAGTGCACTGATAAACGTCCACTCATCAAATGAACATCTCCTGTTACAACATTGCAGAACCTTTCTTAGAGTCTGTGTTGTGATACAGGTGTCGCTCCACCCAGACCTGGACTGCATGGCCTAAAATTTATACCACATTATAACTTCAAGCACAGGCTGTAACAGTAAATATCAAGGCTTAGAAGGGGCAAAAGACTGGTATGACAAATGCATGGCAGCTACTACTATACCTTTAACTACACTACCAGGTCATATTTAACATAGAATAAGAGAATCATTAAAAAAATAATGCATTTAATTGAACCAAAAGACATTTCAACTCACTTTACAGTCATTTACGGTAACATTTCTCTCTTCACACTCACACACCAATATTAGCTGCTCTGTTTCAACAGTGTTAGGCTGAAAAAACGATCTGACTGCATTAAGCTAGGAGCAGAAGTCCGCTAACCATTGAAAAACCTTCAGCGTTCTCTCATCCAGCTCCTCCTCCATCAGAGAAACGTCTGGCTGAGTCGTGTTCTATCTGAGCTGTGCGATGTGTGTAGAAGTCTGTATGGTCACACGAGCAGACTGGAGGTGTTTTAAACCATTTAATGAAGATAAACCGAGTGAATGAACGTGTGTAATGCCACTGCGCTCTGGCAGCGCTGATTGGAGCCCTCCCCGAGCGATGAGGGCTCTACTGGTAAGCACGGTATGGTCAATATTCATACCACAGGGCCGATTCATACCAGTTTACTTTCTATATCGTCTACCACCCACTTCCACTCCTCAACTGTTGGCAAATTCACTGCTTTGAATGAAAGCTTTGGCACCAGCGTGATTCATGTAGAACAAAGCTCTACAATGCTGCTGCTGCTGCTGCTTCTTCTAGACCCCCTCAGCTCTCACTGTGTTTGTTTTTGTTATCTGAATCCTCTCGTCCCTTGTCGGCTTCATAGAGTTGGCAAGCAATGCAAGAGATGATGCAAGAGATGATGCGTATCCAGGACCGGGTGCTTAGTAACCCTGACAGCGTCCTCAGGGTTTATAACGCTCTACGGAGAGTTTACACACAAGTCCAAATTATTATCCTGGGTGCACAAGATGAAAGTGTCATCTTTAAGGACATCTTTAGGGGCTTGTGAGTTGACTGGTGTGGGTTTGTCATTGAGCAGATGCAGAATCCTCAAACACTATCCATGATGACCAACCCCAGAGCCATGCAGGCCCTCATACAGATCCAACAGGGCCTGCAGACCTTACAGACCGAAGCCCCGGGATTCATGACCAGGTACCGGCTCTAGATCAAATACTTGTTTGTAAATACATGTAATGTGTTATCCAAACAGGTTTACCTTTCCTGTATGAATACTGTTTAATAGTTGATCAGTATTGGTAGTGGTCATTCTGAGTCACAGTATGCCTAGCTGAAATCCACAGGAGCTGCCCCAGTTTCCTGGACTGATGACATTTCTTTCCCCTCTCTAGGTTGTCTCCCGGAGGTCTCTCAGTTCCTCCAACCACAGGGGGCAGCATCCCCCCAGAGAACCCCCAGCCCCGTGCCATGGCAGCAGGATCCAGCCCCCCCTCAGCCACCAGTCCCTCTCAGCAACAGCTCATGCAGCAGATGTTACAGATGTTCGCAGGAGGAGGGCCATCAGTACGTTTCCATCGAATGCACAATTTAGTCCTGTTGTGTAAATACAGAGCAACTCATTGTTAACTAGACGTTAGCCTGGCTGACCGGATGTACAGTGTTGGGATAAAGTCCGGCAGATGTGTACAAAATTGGGTCAAAATCCGCCGTTTGAGTATAAAGAAACATTTGGTTCACTCACTAAAGCGAGTAGAACCTGTCTCCTGTCACTAACCTCACGCGTCGTCTTCTCCCTCACAGCTTCAGACCCCCGAGGTTCGTTTCCAGCAGCAGCTCGACCAGCTCAACACCATGGGCTTCATCGACCGCCAAGCCAACCTGCAGGCACTCATCGCCACGGGAGGAGACGTCAACGCCGCCATCGAGAGACTGCTGGCCTAACCCTCTCGGTTCACTCTGGGACTGAGGGCGGGGGACGGTAGAGTCTGGGACTGGCGTGGGAGATTTTTTTTTAAAAGAAAGGAATACGTGAACACAGAAGCATGGTGCAGTTATCTCTTCACATGACCTGTGGACCTTTGGGAGGATAAATGGGGAGGTTTGTAGTGGGAGAGGTTGAGGAAGGATGAATTGGTCTTATGTTAAATGCCGTGGCAGATGAGACGAGCCCTTTTTGATCCCAGTGTGGAAATTCAGGCGTCGCAGGAGCACAAAGAAAGAAATACCGTATTCTCCGCACTATAAGTTTCCCCTAAAAACCTTCAAATGTCTCAAAAGCCGACAGTGCTCCTTATAATCCGGTGCTCCTTATATATGGACCAATATTGAGCCACAACAGGTCTCAACTACGGTGAGCAGCCGCCGACTCTATTTTCCCCCGTAGAAGAAGTAACGCGCGGTGCATGTTGAGATATACGACTGCGTGACGTTTCATTTCCATGTGTGTGTTTGTGTAAAGAGCCCAAAATGGCTCCTGTTAAGAGACACGCTTACGACGCAGAGTTTACACTCAAGGCCATTAGTCACGCAGCAGAACACGGGAATAGAGCAGCAGCCAGAGAGTTGAACATGAACCAATCAATGGTGCGGAAGTGGAGGAAGCAACAAGACGACCTGCGCCGAGTAAAGAAGACTAAACAGAGTTTAGAGGGAACAGAGCGAGACGGCTGCAGCTGGAGGACAAACTCCAACAGTGGGTTGTTGAACAGAGAGCAGCAAGTAGAAGAGTCCGTACGATCACTGTTCCACTGAAGGCAACAGCGCTAGCACGATACTGTCCAGCTGCAGACCCGGAGCACAAGCCGCTCACTTGTCACAAGCCCCTTGCTTGACGGAAGTGACGCAAAAGTTTTTTTTTCAAGTGAGGGGCTCGTGCTCCGGGTCTGCAGCTGGATGCTACTCGAGCTAGCACGCAAACTTAACATCAGTGAATTCCTTAACATAACCCCAGCCTCGACTGTGGCGTCTGTTCCATGCGCCTTATTATGCGGAAAATACGGTACATAAAAAAGGTCAAAATAAGATAAGAATGAATGATATAAGTGTAGCCCTAAAAAGAAGAAATTGAACTAAACAAGAGCGATTAAAGAGCGTTACAGGGTAAAGTGACAGTTTGATTAATAGTGTAAACAGTGTAACCCAGAATAATATATTTACTATGATTCAGTAATAAAGTAAAATGATCCAACCACTACCACTGCCTCGACCAATCAATTACCCCTGACATGACAAAACTTAACTTTTCATACTTCCTTATTATTAACTTATTTAATTCCAACAGGTTGCATTTCGGCCCTTATGTGTTGTTGTTGCAGTAGTCGGACGATGCTCCTCTGGGCTCTCAGCTCGTATTTCCATGTTTGTGTTTCATCCCCTTTCCTCGCTGACCGGTATTTATTAAAGTTACGTCTTCATTTAATTGTTTTTTGTTCACCCTGACGGCTTCTCGATGCTTTGTATTTCCCCCCCAAACGTGTCTCAGCACTGAGTCTTTGTTTGTTCCCCCGTAGAAGAAGTAACGCGCGGTGCATGTTGAGATATACGACTGCGCAAAGCGTGACGCTTCATTTCCATTTGCCGTGCTGCCTAAAATGTTTCAGGAGGGAAAGAAAGTGAACCCTATCAAACTTAAGGACCAAGTGTGTGTGTGTGTAACGTGTGCGTCGGTGAGGGTTGGACACTGTTGCATTACGCACAGTGAGGATGGAGACGTGTTGACGTAGATGCCACTTTAATATCTCTGGCAACGCAACCGAGCTGATGTTGGAGTTACAGGGTTTTCCTCGAGTGTATTTGTCCGTTTTTGTCGTTTGCAGAATTATCCGACACCATCTGATCGCTTTAAAGAGAAAAATGCATAAACTGTGACACAGGGTCTTACTCATGTTGCCCACCACCAGTCTAGACTGTGTCATTGGAATGAACTTTTATGTCACAGGTTTGATTTCCGGTGGAATAACATTGTAAAAGTCAATAAACTTCCCCCCGTTCTGATTGTTTTGTTCTGAACTATAAAAGATTCTCTCTCTGACGTGTCAGCGTCCTAATTCTACTGTGTTTCATTGTGATCATGGGTTACAGGAATATAAATTATTTCAAGCAGTTTGCTTCAGAAGGAGTTCAAGTACCTGGGGATCTTGTTCACGAGTGAGGGGACGATGGAGCGTGAGTTTGGCCGGAGCAGCGGGGGCGGAGCTGCAGTCGCTCTACCGCACCGTTGTGATGAAAAGAGAGCTGAGGAAGACAAAGCTCTGGATCTACCACTCAGTCCTGGTTCCTACCCTCACCTGTGGTCATGAAAGCTGGGTCAGGACCCAAAGAACCAGGTCGCGGGTCCAAGCGTCTGAAATGTGTTTCCTCAGGAGGGGGGCTGGAGTCTCCCTTAGAGAGAGGGGGAGAAGTTCAGCATCCGTGAGGAACTCGGAGTAGAGCCGCTGCTCCTTTGTGTTGAAAGGAGCCAGTTGAGGTGGTTCAGGATCATCTGGTTAGGATGAACCCTGGGCGCCTCCCTAGGGAGGTGTTCCAGGCACACACAAGAAGTAAATTAGTAACATGCACCGATGAGACATGAATGATACAGACAGAGAGGAGAGAAGCTCAGAGGACCAGGAACAAGATTATCCCCCGGCAGACTCGGCCTATAGCAGCATCCATTGGCAGAACACAAATAGCTTAACAATAACAACATTGCTAATATAATATATATATATATATATAAACTGGCGTCCTGTCCAGGGTGGACCCCGCCTCCTGCCGATGTCAGCTGGGATCGGCCCCAGCGACCCCGATAGAGACAAGCGGCTGAAGATTGATGGATGTGGACGGAGATATTTCTTATCACCCCGGTGGTGTGGACGGGAACCAGGGGCCATAAAAGTTTGGTTTCAAAAATACCCGTGTTCTGTGAACTACGCCTGAGTCTCCTGTTAGCGCTGTATCACCTGTGAAGGTGGAACAAAGCACACCTGTGGACATCTATGACCTCATAAAGTACCATCAAAGCCCCGCCCACCTTTAACCCAAGCAGAGGTCTGATCAGCCAGAGTGGAAACACCTGTGTGAGTGTGTGTGTGTTCAGGGGCTTTGAGATCATGCCGCAAGAATGGTTTAAACTGACAAATAGACCATAATTGTATTAATAATTATTAAATATTCATGGCCCCCAGCTTCTCAGATATGGTGATTTGATGCTTTTCTAATGTGTGATATAATAATGCAAATTAAAGAAGACGTCAACTTGGAATCAATAACGTTCATGTTCCAATTTTATGTATATATACATATAAATGGAGTCATCAGCTGCTAACGTGTGTAGCCCTAACACCCTGTATCAGGGCTTTAAACCATATAAACAGGTGCCTGTGAATGTTCTCGTGTCCAGGTCGTCGTTCTCAAAGCAATTTCAGTCAAAAGCAACTGGACTTGGTTATTTGTCAGGAAGACGTTTCACCTCTCATCCAAGAGGCTTCATCAGTTCATGTACCCATCTGACCAGACTGGGACTGGACCAGGACCAGGACCAGGACCAGGACCAGGCTGGGACTGGTCCAACTAACTGGTGTGGAGATCCAGGTATTTAACCTCTCACAAAGCCGATGATGTCACTGGAACCCTTTGTGCTCCAAGTGCCAACGACCGTCATTAGAGTGACAGTCGTTGGTGGGCAGTTGGTTTCGACTTGGTTAGTGCTCTATTGAGTCTGAACGTCAGTCGTTGGGGTCACACGGGGCCATGTGTGAACAGTTGTTCTTTGAGGTTGGACTGTTGGATGAAGGGATGAAAGGGCAGCATTGTAAACTGGAGATAAATGGTGTCTCAGACCTCCTCCTCTGGTTAGAGATGGTCCAGTCCCAGCCTGGTCCTGGTCCTGGTGTCTCAGACCTCCTCCTCTGGTTAGCCATGGTCCAGTCCCAGCCTGGTCCTGGTCCTGGTGTCTCAGACCTCCTCCTCTGGTTAGCCATGGTCCAGTCCCAGCCTGGTCCTGGTCCTGGTGGCTCAGACCTCCTCCTCTGGTTAGCGATGGTCCAGTCCCAGCCTGGTCCTGGTCCTGGTGTCTCAGACCTCCTCCTCTGGTTAGCAATGGTTCCTCTACTTTTACATAGATGCTTCTTTTCCTCCTCTTTCAAACCATCTGTCCTCTCTGTCCAGGATGTGGACATTGCTGTCATCAAAGCAGTGGGCTTTCTCCTTGAGGTGTGAGTGGGCAGCAGAGTCCAGGCCTGAGGAGTTAGCTCTCCTGAATACATATAAACAGGTGGAAATAACAGTGAATGAAAAGTGTAGTTTCACAAAAACACAAATACTCAAGTGCATTTCAGTGCAATAGCCTACTTGTCTGGAGTAAACATACTTTGCACTGCACGTTTAGAGAAACACCATGTGCCTACATTTCCCACAATGCAACGCGGCACCCGGAAAGGGAAGCCAACTGTCAGCTGACTCTGCTTGTGTTGTTGAGTAGTTTTGACAGTTGAGAGTCAGTTATTCGGTAGTTTAAAGACATAAATATATATTTATATTGTTTAGCATTAGTGTGTGTTAGTGAGTGAGCAGCTATGCTACGACCTAAGGCGCTGACGCAGGTTCTCAGTCAGGCGAACACCAACGGGGTCCAGAGCACACTGTGAGTACAGCTAGCTGTTAGCAGCATGCTAACGAGATGCTAAGCTACAGGAGCTAATGTGGTTTTCTATCATTATGCTGTTTGTTGTTATGGTAACGGTTATAAAGGTGGGCTTTTGGACACACACGGAAACACAAAGAGTCTGATAAAATAATATATTAACAGATAAAAGACAAGATTAGGTCATAAAAATGACCCTTAAATCTATATTAGCATGTTTTACAATGGTAGCTCTTTGTAACTCACTTTAATGACACATACATATATATGCACACACACATATACATACACACATATATGCACATACACATACATACACACATATATGTACATACACATATATGCACATACACATAAATGCACATAAATGCACATACACATATATACACACATATATGCACATACACATAAATGCACATAAATGCACATACACATATATACACACATATATGCACATACACATAAATGCACATACACATATACATACACACACATATGCACATACACATATATGCACATACACATATATGCACATACACATATATGCACATACACATATATGCACATACACATATATGCACATACACATAGCGAGGGGGGTTGCCAGTGACCGGCACCCCGAGCAGTTGGGGGTTCGTTGCCTTGCTCAACAGCACCTCAGCAGTGCCCAGGAGATGAACTGGCACCTCTCCAGCCACCAGTCCACGCTCCATTCATGGTCCACGACCATTCATGGTCCACACAGGGACTCCAACCAGCGACCCTCCGGCTCCCAGCCAAGTCACCTGTGGACTGAGCTACTGCCGCCCCAAACAGGGACTTGAACCCTGGACCCTCAGATTAAGAGTCTGATGCTCTGCCGTCGGAGCTACCCAAGCTCCAAACACACGCTTTCAAAAGTACCCGTGTTTGTGTGGACGACCCCTCAGGAAGATCACAGTAGACACAGTCCTGAGGAAACACACCTGTGTGTGTGTTCAGGGGCTTTACAACAGTTCCCTATGACTTTATATTCAGTATGTATTTAGAATAATAACATAAATACAACATAAATACCCATACATACAAAGGAAGATTAGAAAATAAACTTTGTAAACAGAGATTAAGAAACTCTTATTGAGGGAATCTCACCGCAAACTCACTTAATCCACAGCAGTGTACAGAGGAGCGTGTGGTTGTAGGTGTTGCCAACGATGTTCGGTAGTTCGATAGAGATAGGGATGTTGTTCATGTTCATCTGCTGGAGACCCAAACTTCCACCTTTCCATCTTCACCAGCTTACTCAACAATGAAGGCTCCCTCCTGGCCTACTCTGGGTACGGGGACACTGACGCACGGGTGACCGCCGCCATCGCCAGCAACATCTGGGCGGCCTACGACAAGAACGGCCACCAGGCCTTTAACGAAGACAAACTCAAGTTCATCCTCATGGATTGTATGGTAAGTTCTTCCAGTGTGTGTGTGTGTGTGTGTGTGTGTGTGTGTGTGTGTGTGTGTGTGTGTGTGTGTGTGTGTGTGTGTGTGTGTGTGTGTGTGTGTGTGTGTGTGTGTGTGTGTGTGTGTGTGTGTGTGTGTGTGTGTGTGTGTGTGTGTGTGTGTGTGTGTGTGTGTGTGTGTGTGTGTGTTCAAACTACAGCCCTTTTCTCTCGTTCTTTCTCTCAGGAGGGACGAGTGGCCATCACACGCGTAGCCAACCTACTCCTGTGCATGTACGCCAAAGAGACAGTGGGCTTCGGGATGCTCAAAGCAAAGGTGAGAGTTTTTTCAGCGGTCAGTGCTGATGGTCTCATCTCATCTTCAGCTTCTTATCCGGGGTCGGGTCTCGGGCGCAGCAGCTCCAGCAGGGGACCCCAAACTTCCCTTTCCCGGGCCACATTAACCAGCTCTAACTGGGGGATCCTGAGGCGTTCCCAGGCCAGTGTGGAGATCTAATCTCTCCACCTGGTCCTGGGTCTTCCCCGAGGCCTCCTCCCAGCTGGACGTACCGTAACGTGCCTAGGAGCGGTACGGTTGCCCTCCAGGGCCCGTTTGGGAGAGGTGGGCTTTTGTAAAGCACGTTTGCACATGTACGAGCACGAGCGTGCGCACGTGTACGAGCACGAGGCCTACGGCGGTTCTGAGGTCATTTCCTGTGCGCCTGTTGGGACATAGAAAAAAGAAGGAGGGACCATGCGCGGACATTTCAAACAATGGAGGTGAAAGGTTCACGTTGGTGTGATGCGGAGGTGGAGTGTTTACTGCAGATTTGGTCGATGAAAAGATTCAAAAACAGTCGACAAGACGCACAAAAACTCCGAGGTCTACGGAAAGATCTGGAAACAAAGCCACGCATCGCCATGACGTCACCAATGCGTGTGACGTGTTACGGCGTGATGACGTATAGGCAGCAAGAAGCATTCTCCGAGGCCCAGGTAGTGTGAGTACAAACGGGCCTGGAGGGGGGGACAACGACCCTAAAGCCCGGGGCACGGGACAGAGGCACAGTGGGAGGGCGCCCTTAGTGTACAGACACATCAGGAAACGCCTTAAACTAACTCATTCGTTAACACTGTTCTGTGTTTTGTTGACAGGCAGAAGCTCTGGTGCAGTACCTGGAGGAGCCATTGACCCAAGTGGCAGCGTCATAGTTCAGCCTTCTGTCTGCCTGTCGGGGGAAAAAGCCTCATGTGATCCAGGTCACTGATGGACTACTGTCACACTCTGTGTACATGCACATATCTATGAGTGAGCATGTGCGTGTGTGTGTGTGTGTGTGTGCGTGCGTGTGTGTGTGTGTGGTGAGGAGGAGTCCGTGTATTTATAATCATGGTATTGAAACTATTAACATGTCTGGGTTTTTAACATGTCGCCCTCCCTCCTCTGACTCTTCTTCTGAGTGTGACGGTTCCACTCTCAACCGTCATGTCACCGCTTCGTTCATGTGCAGTTTGAGTGCCGGCGCGATGCTCACAGTAAAGACGAGATTTGAACAACGGTCCGTGTGATGAAATGGAGTTAAAGGAGCTGAACTCGACATTCAGAGCTTTAACGCAGCAGCAAACGTTTATATTCTACTTAAAGATGGAATAATGAAGTCCCCGAGCAGAGAATAGTCACTCTCAACACTCTCCCTCCGTGTGTTTTGTCATCTGTTGTGTGTCTCACGTGTGCGCGTGTCTGTGTGTTGGTGCATGTGCCTGTGTCGGTATCAGACGCATAGGGCCGCGACAAAACACACGTAACTATTTGACGAGTTGGAGAATAGTCACTCTCAACACTCTCCCTCCGTGTGTTTTGTCATCTGTTGTGTGTCTCACGTGTGTGTGTGTGTGTGTGTGTGTGTGTGTGTGTGTGTGTGTGTGTGTGTGTGTGTGTGTGTGTGTGTGTGTGTGTGTGTGTGTGTGTGTGTGTGTGTGTGTGTGTGTGTGTGTGTGTGTGTGTGTGTGTGTGTGTGTGTGTGTGTGTGTGTGTGTGTGTGTGTGTGTGTGTGTGTGTCGGCATCAGACGCAGAGGGCCGCGACAAAACACACGTAGCTATTTGACGAGTTGGAGAATAGTCGGTGAGAGCCGTGTGGAGACAATCCCAGCCCACTTTCGAGTTCAGCACCTTTAACTTTATTTGCTACGACTTATTTCTGTCAAATAAACATTCTTTGATTAACATTCACTTGTTTAGTTTGTGTTTGTGCTCTGAACTGAGCGAGCTCTTATTATTACGGAGAAGGTAAAGGATCAAATCTTTACATTTAGCCGTCGTTTCAGTTTCTCTCTTATAGTTTAACGCGTCAATGTTTTTAGTGTCACATTTAAATAAAAACATGAGAATGAAAGTTTTAAAGAATATCTAAAATCAATAAGAAGCGAATTATATATGTTTTATATTGGTATTACTGTTCACAACACTTTTAGGTGCCTGCAAACCAACATGGAGATG
Source organism: Echiichthys vipera (assembly GCF_963691815.1). Classification (NCBI taxonomy): domain Eukaryota; kingdom Metazoa; phylum Chordata; class Actinopteri; order Perciformes; family Trachinidae; genus Echiichthys; species Echiichthys vipera. The sequence continues at coordinate 2,459,195 of NC_139833.1, forward strand.
ATCATGTTGTTATTTTGCTCTTATTTATATCAAAGTCACATTTCCACGATGCTGTTGACGTTAAGACTTTCTCACTAATCTGCATTTCTTGATTCACTGCAGCAAACACGTCCGTTACTTCAGGATGTGGCGTTAAGACACAGACAAACACCACACATTTGTTTCATTATATCAGGCTTTCGACTCACTCTTCTCTCCATCTGCTGCCTTTAAAACCTGAAACACGTTTTAATAAAAGTGTAATTATTAGAAACCTGAAAGACCTCGTCAGCCTTTCTACGTACGTGCACTTTGATCACAGAGTTTTTACAGAGAGAGAGACACAAAGACAGAGAGACAGACACACTTCCAGAGATGCAAGCAACCACAGCGTAACAGTAACTATAATAATATCTATGTTAATGTGAATATGACTCATATGTTATGGCGGTTAATACAGCAGAACAGTAGAAACAAGCACAGCTAAGGTGATATTAATGAAGTAGTAATGAATGAATATTGTCACAATACTAAAATTACCACATGCAATAAAAGAACAGGACTTCATCTTTGGGATCAAACAGGAACAAAACATCTGTTAATGTGAAGATCAAAGTTCACAAATCGAACCTTTGCTGTGGAGGTTGTTTTACAGAAACACCGTGTGAACTCTGTTTCAGGGTGGTTTCTCTTCGTTTTGTCAGTATTTCGAGTTCAGCACCTTTAACTTTATTTCCAAGCTGTCAAATAAACGTTTTTTTTGATTAATATTCACTTGTTTAGTTTGTGTTTATGCTCTGAACGGAGTGAGCGCTTATTACGGAGAAGGTAAAGGATCAAATCTCATATGAACACGTGATTCAATTCAATTCAGTTTTATTTACAGTGTCAAATCATAACCAAAGTTATCTCAGGACACTTTACAGAGTAGGTAAAGACCACACTCTATGACTTATTTATGATTTACAGAGACCCAACAAATCTGTCAGCAGTGATTTTTAAAACGGGGTGATCCTCTCTGTGACAGGAGTTACATTTCAATCACCCCACTTTCCAAAGTGCCAGATCTACAGTTTTGGATGATACGTACGTATCACTTCATGAGAGCGGGTTTTCACTGCATCTTTCACGATAACATCACACTGGGACAGTAGCAGTGACCGTCATCAAAGCAAACACAACGTTAATCACAGGTATCACTTTAAACGACGACAGGGCAGTCCCTGCAGTCGTCTCCCTGTCCAGGAGCGTGAGGGCATCGTGGTGGAGCGGCCATCTATCCTGAGCTCACTGCCAACTCCGATGGCCACAGCCACTACAGAGCCCACCCCACCAGACACACTGGGAGGACTGGGAACCTTCAGCCCCGTCAGCCCCCCTGATTCATCTTTACATTTAGCCGTCGTTTCAGTTTTCCTCTTCTAGTTTAATGCCGTCAATGTTTTTAGTGTCAGATTTAAATAAAAACCTGCAAACGAAGGCTTTAAAGAATATCTAAAACCAATAAGAAGCAAATTAGGACGTGTAGGAACAACAGATCTGTTCATCTTAACATTAAAAATCACAAATCGAACCTTTGCCGTGGAGTTATTTTACAGAAACACCGTGTGAACTCTGTTTCAGGGTGGTTTTCCCTTGTAATGAAGCAATAACACTTGCTTCCTGCTTCCTGCTTCCTGCATGCAGCGACGTGATCGGCCCAGCAGAAGGCGCCTGGCAGTCCCTCTCTGCTGTACCTGCCAGTCGCCCCACCTGTCCAACCTGCCCCCGCACTGACTCCACCTCTGCAGCTGCACCACCACTCCCTGACACAAGCCCCGCCTGCTGCAGAGGCAGACCAACCTGGATACAGCATGTTTTGTTCAAACAAGCCAGCTTACTATTAACTCAGATAGGGAAGGGTAGCGAAGGGCAGGAAGCTGGTGACTGGCATACATGTCAGAAACGCTGTGCAGCCATTTTCTTTCCTGAAGCCTGGAGGGATCTGAGGGGCAGGCTGGGTTTGTGGTGTGAGTCAGCGTCGTCTTACATCCTGCAGCCAGTCTGTGAGTGCTGGAGACACGGCAGTGAAGTGAGGGGCGGCAACACTGGATGGACAGAATATGGGGTCAGATGAGGCCTACAACTATGTCTTTAAGGGTGAGTGCGTGCTCTCCTGCCTACTTTATGTACAGATGCATCCCCACAGTCTTTGAAGGGGGTTTATTCTCACTGATGTGACATTAAAGCTACTTCCTTGTTTGTTATTAACGTGGCTTTTCCTACAGGGATACATAAAAACAGAGTGCAGTGTATTAGTAAATACATGGTAATACACAGCTCTGACGACTGATACCCTGAAGTTACATGTCTGTGCAGCCCTGTCAGCTATGTTTCTGTAGTATTTTGCTCGCTTTAGGTGAGTTTCATACAAAGTTAAGTGATACTACATTCACATTGTCAGTTGAGTAAGCATGCATAGTACAGATTAATGTTGAAACCAGGATGTGTACGTTAATTCCTGCTTATCTGCAGCCTTCTATGCAGAACAAGGTGCTATAAAGTATCTGGTTTAAAGCTCTGTACAAAGTGCGTGACTCCTCAGACAGTGGTTTTCCCACATACAACACATCCAGTGTGTGTTCTTCTCTGTCCTCCGCGCTCGCTCCGTCCGTTCTGCACTTAACCTACATGACAAAGTAAACATGTATGTGATGCAGCTGCGTGAAAGCACCAGGTGGCTCTTAACAGATGCAGAGGGAAGTGGGAGTCATTCAGAGAGGTGATCTGGTTCAGGTACAGTGATTTGACATTTGGGTGCAAAGTGTCATGTTGATAAAAAGGCTCTGCGGGTGAATGGTAAATCCAGAGTTACTGTGTCCAAAACATCCGATGGCAGCACCGAGTGGATTAACGAGCTCCTCTGCGAAGTGAGATGTAGATAGACAAGTGGGTTTTACTCTTATAGCACAGACTCACACACACACACACACACACACACACACACACACACGTCCTGTCTATCTCTACGCTGTCAACGATCAGAATCAGAACATTTTTAATTGAGCTAGTTTTGTCACGTGTCGACCAGGCACACAGCCATCTTGGAAATGTTGTCATGGAAACACAAATTCACAAGCTACCACATGACAAGATGTTCCGTCAGCGTCACGTCGGGACTTCATGGGTTAAAATAAGGAGGATAACGAGCTGAATGAGGAACTTTGGGGAGCATTTAAAGGGCGTGTGGCGCCCGTGTCACCGGGTTCTGACTCTCACTAAAGGCTGGAGTTTAAAAATGACAGGAACACCATTTCAACAAATGTCACAACGGCAAAGACAGACTTTTATAGTTCACTCAACAGACCGTTAGAGAGACACTTCTTGGATCTGTAAATGTGTTGCCTTGATACATCCGGCTTTGAATGAAGAAATAGATTTATGAGCTTATTTGTAAAGGGGTGTTAGGGCGCACTCACACTGTCCCTCCGTACTGTACCCAAACAGGTTTTACGGGTAAAGTCTGGTTCCTTTGACCAGTGTGAGTGCAACCGTACCGCGCCTAGGAGCGGCACGCTTGCCGTCCACGGCCCGTTTGGGAGAGATGGGCTTTTGTAAAGCACGTTTGCACGTGTACGAGCACGAGGCCTACGGCGGTTCTGAGGTCATTTCCTGTGCGCCTGTTGGGACATAGAAAAAAGAAGCAGGGACCATGCGCAGACATTTAAAACAATGGCGGCGAAAGGTTCACGTTGGTGTGATGTCTTCCCAGAGGCCTCCTCCCAGCTGGACGTGCCTGGAACACCTCCCTAGGGAGGCGCCCAGGGTTCATCCTTACCAGATGATCCTGAACCACCTCAACTGGCTCCTTTCAACACAAAGGAGCAGCGGCTCTACTCCGAGTTCCTCACGGATGCTGAACTTCTCCCCCTCTCTCTAAGGGAGACTCCAGACCCCCTCCTGAGGAAACACATTTCAGACGCTTGGACCTGGACCTGGTTCTTTGGGTCCTGACCCAGCTTTCATGACCACAGGTGAGGGTAGGAACCAGGACTGAGCGGTAGATCCAGAGCTTTGTCTTCCTCAGCTCTCTTTTCATCACAACGGTGCCGTAGAGCGACTGCAGCACCGCCCCCGCTGCTCCGATTCTCCGGCCAAACTCACGCTCGTTCTTTGGGTCATGATTTAGCATCATCACCCCGCCAATTAACTAATTTCAGAATTTAAACCCTTCAGCCTGATAACATTTGGAAAGTGTAGAAAAGGTGCAAGATCATTTAATCCCATTTCAATTCAGCGGTTGTGCTAAACTGCTAGCTCTATGGCAGGGGTGGGCAATTCTGGTCCTTTATTATTATTTCTCCACACTGGCCTGGGAACGCCTCAGGATCCCCCAGTTAGAGCTGGTCAATGTGCTCTAACTGGGAAAGGGAAGTTTGGGGTCCCCTGCTAAAGCTGCTGCCCCCGAGACCCGACCCCAGATAAGAGGCTGAAGATGAGATGAGAAGTCAAACTTTGTTGGGGTTCATGCGCCACTGAACAACGCGGCCCCACCTCCGATGCTGTATCCAGTTCTTTTTATACATCCGTGGTTTCCCTCTGTTTCCAGTCTTTACACTACCCTGACTTCAGGCTCTAGCTTCATATCTACTGCACAGATATGAGACTGATCTTTAACTCTCGACTCTGAACAAGTGCGTTCCCCAAAGTATTAGAACTGTTCCTTCATTCAGTGGAGGGAGGCTGGGGGCCCTCAGGAACAGATCGCTATCGCTGAATAAACTCACTCACTGCCGCAGTGTGTGTGTGTGTGATATGGTATCTTGATGGTATGAGCGGGTTTTCATTCCACCTGAGCTCCGTTCAGTCAAACAGAGACACTTATCAGTAACATCAGAGTCTATAGCCGTTGCCTGGAATGTAAGCCTGCGCGCTCTCGACCCTCTGCGTACTGTACGCGCGCACAATGTGGAAGCGGTCATTGGCAAAGAACGTCTTAGATCTCAGGTGCCCGACAACAAGGCTGCATATATATATATATACTTTAATACATAACATAGTGCGGAAGTTATAATACAGGGATAAAATATAGAAAAAGTAAATAGTTTATAACAGTAGTAGACTTTAATTGCAAATTGATGTTAGTAGGGATGTAACAAATGCATAATCAGACATAAATTCATTCATTCATCTTCAGCCTCTTGTCCCTGTTGGGGTCGCGGGGGGGCTGGAGCCGATCCCAGCTGACATCGGGCGTGAGGCGGGGTCCACCCTGGACAGGACGCCAGTCTATCACAGGACACATAGAGACGAACAGAGACAGACAACCATTCACACCTACGGGTGATTTAGAGTCATCAATGAACCGAACACCTGCACGTCTTTGGACTGTGGGAGGAAACCGGAGAACCCGGAGAAAACCCACGCAGACACGGGGACAACATGCAAACTCCACACAGAAGGGCCCCAGCAGGGATTCAAACCAGGAACCCTCTCACTGTGAGGCGGATATATATAGATAAGATATAAATATATATATATATATATATAGATAGATATAAACGTGTAAAACAGGTAAAGTGATAGTTTCAGCAGTGAGTTTTCTATGCAAATTATTTCTTTCCTTTGTACTATTGTATGAAACTAAGTAACCTGGTATTGAACGTTAACTGACAGACGTGAGTTTTTCCTCTGGATCAACAAACCTGGCTTGAAGGCCTCTTGTCGTGTATCGCCATAGAAACAAGGGGTTGGTATTGTTTGCATAAGAAGTTACTGAGTAGTGGAGGAGAAGTAGCAGAGGGAGAGAAGTGGCGTTCGCACCTCACCCACTGAAAGAAAAAGTGACTGGGTTGCAGAGTGAACAATTACCTAGAACTAGAAGAAAGTAGATCAGCTTGTAAAAACACTCTTCGTAGTGGCCTCAGTCTTCAGGTTCAACATGATGTAAGAAGTGCTGTCAGACTGCGCCTTCATGGGAGTCGGCAGGAACGCCAACTGAACCTCATTCGCTCCTTTGATACCTGTGTAAGAGTGGATCGTCCTCCATTCGAGAGATTGGTGGTTTGATCCCCACCTCCCCCGGTCCACATGTTGAAGTGTCCTTGGGCAAGACACTGAACCCTGAATTGCTCCCCGTGCTGCGCATGGGTGTGTCAATGTGGTGTGAATGGTTAGATTAGATGGTCTGTAGATGTCCACTGCCATCAGTGTGAATGTCTGTGTGAACGGGTGAATGTGACAAACACTGTGAAAGCGCCTTGAGTAGTCAGAAGACTAGAAAGGTGCTATATAAGTACATTGGCGCTGTATAAAGTCCATTTACCATTTTGAAGGTCTATTTCGTAGCTGTTCCGTTGCTTTTAATGTTCTTCATCAGCTGATGGAGTTTGTCCAGTTAAGAAAAGTCACCATACATTGATGTGGACGGATGAAGCCCTCACCACAGCGACTTCCTGGTTGATCCAATCAGGAAGTGCCAAAAACTGCAGTTCTCTGAGTGTCCACTAGGGGCAGGTTTCATAACAGAGCAGTTTCTCATTGAGCCCCATGTTAAACAGGCCGTTTACACAGCATCATTAAACCTGTTTAAGGACAAAAGAACATTCTAGTCTGTGTGTTTAGCTCAGATCTCCATGACAACACTGAGGGGGAGGGGCTAGTTTTTATTTTATTGGAGGTTAAAGTTTATGAATAATTAGGGGCGTGGCCTCTTGAGTGACAGCTAGCCCCTGGCCCTCACTTCTCCTCGGAGGTAAACGTCAGCCAGATGGTCGTATGCCCCTCCCCCCAGCGTCACATACATGCCCTTTTTTGGTCAGAGGAAATGAGGCGGAGTCAAAGTCTGACAAGATGGCGACTCCCGTGGGCAAGGATGACTGGATCAAGTTGAGAGAACGGACCCCGGCCGGTATGCTACGTCCATTGTCCAAAGAACTGAAAATAATCCTGTATCATGATGAAACTTGGGATTTGCGCCTACTCACCACAGGCCTCAGTCATTTGTTTGGTACCAGACGAAACAGCGACGGGTCCGACTGGTTAAATAAAAGTTCCACCTCGCTAATTAACAGTTTTCTCTCGTTTGTTTAATCCATATAAAATAAACTTTTGTGGTTTTAGGATAGCAGAAAGTCCGGGAACAGCTAGCTTGTTTTAAGAAACACCTACCTGCGCCTCAAGCTTGACACACAACCCGCAATTTATGTTTTTACATTTCAGTTTTCTACAGATTTAACAAACAATATCATGTGTTTTTTGACCACTTTGGTTGATAAGTGGATTTTTCTGTCACCTTTGGACGGACAGGCTAATAGGCGAGCTAATGCCAAGCTATCCTTTCCCTTCCCATCACACCCTAACTCCATATTTAGTGGCTGTGAAGGTGTCACAAGGACGTGGATCATTATCTTACTGTTCACAAGCGCACACACCTCAGCAGTAAGCTGTGACTGTGTCCTGTTCAGTTGTGCAGAGAGTGTGTTTTCACGGTGCGGCCGCATTTTCCTATCTGTGCCAATGAAGCCCAGCCTTCTTTCTCTCTGAGTCAGCCGCCAACGACTGAAACCCAAACATTAGTCACTGAAACGTACAGAGGGGGTGTCTGTGTTCCTTCTCGTCCTGTTTACCCAGTAGGTAGGTTCTCGGGACCAAGATAAAAAGGCAGTTGCAGCGTAACTTGTTCCACCTGATTTGGAATCAGTTTACAACCTTCGAGCCTCCTTTTATTTCCCTGAAACAAAGCTTCACTTGTGAGACGTTTTGTACCTTGTAGGTTCTTCTAGAGGGGGAAGTGCGTCCTCTCCGTCAAGCAAGAATGTGGAGGAAAACAGAAAAGACAGTAGATTCGTCCTTCTGCTTTGCTAAAATAGGTTTCTATACATCGACAGCTCACACCACGAGCGAGGCATGACTGATGCACAGCTTCAGTGATGAATGAAAACCATAATCCAAGCCTATTTTGGGACGATTACGGACAAACGTATGAAAGAAAAGGATTGTAAGTGATTGTAAAGTCCTCTACTTCTTCTGCAAACCATATTTCTGCACCAACTGGTTTCAATCCTGCCTGAGCTTCGCTTCCTTTACTTGCCAACTTCACTCCTGGCTGTCTAAATAAATAAATAAATAAAAAACTATCAGCGTATTTTGGAATTGGCATCTCACCAGTGCGTGCTGGGGTAGCCTACAGCACAACAAGGAACTGAGTTGTGATTGGTTATCTCCTAACCGATCAATAATCCGGTGTATTCTGTTACAGGCCAACAGCCCACATCGTTCCCCAGTGTTTTACTCAACATTTGCTCTATCTGCATTGTTCGCTGTGCATGTTTGGGTTAAAACAATTAAGTCATTTACCACGGAGGTGTGGTGCTGTCTTTAAAAACTGTCAGGCCCAGGCAGGCATGAGGACTCAGACGCGGAGGTTCACGGATCATAACTGAATTTATTCTTTGACGACGAGAACAGAGACTGGCACAGAGCAAAAAGGCCAAATCACTCTGCACAGGAGGAACAAACACAAGGACAAAGTTGACAAATTAATCTCTAAACTATGACGCTCAATACAGGAAGTGAACAAAATAAGTGATTAAACAAGGAACACAAACACCTGAACGTGGAAACAATGAACCCAGTGACATGAACAAGACTGTGGAAAAACGCTGGATACATTCGACACAAGGTGCGAAATAATCTGGCAACGGGACAAGAGGGAAGACACGGACTATATACACATGAAGGGAGGGGAAGACACAGTCTATATACACATGAAGGGAGGGGAAGACACGGACTATATACACATGAAGGGAGGGGAAGACACGGACTATATACACATGAAGGGAGGGGAAGACACGGACTATATACACATGAAGGGAGGGGAAGACACGGACTATATACACATGAAGGGAGGGGAAGACACGGACTATATACACATGAAGGGAGGGGAAGACACGGACTATATACACATGAGGGGAGGGGGCACAGGTGGAAACAATCAAGGATCAGGGGAGGACGTCAGACCGGTGACACAAGAGGAAGGGCAAGTGATCTGAAACGAGAGGAGAGTTACTTTTCAAAATAAAACAGGAAACTCACAAGACAAAAACCCAAAGACATGATAGTCTCACCGCGGCGTGACAGAAACAGACATCACCAAAGTGTGTAATTATCCCCGGTCTTAGACGGCTAAGAACGAGGATTTAAGGTAAAACCAAGAACGACACACCTAGACTCAAGACGCCGTTAAGAAGCACTGGAAAGGATGAAGTGGACGCACAGGACTGGCTCATATTAAGCTTTGTGAATACGAATCTTCATTCATTCATTCATCTTCAGCCTCTTGTCCCTGTCGGGGTCGCGGGGGGCTGGAGCCGATCCCAGCTGACATCGGGCGTGAGGCGGGGTCCACCCTGGACAGGACGCCAGTCTATCACAGGACACATAGAGACGAACAGAGACAGACAACCATTCACACCTACGGGTGATTTAGAGTCATCAATGAACCGAACACCTGCACGTCTTTGGACTGTGGGAGGAAAGACACGCAGACTCCACACAGTTTGAACCAGGGACCTTCTTGCTGTGAGGAGACAGTGCTACCCACTACACCACTGTGTAGCCCTGAATATGAATCTTGTCTCATTTATCCAATAAATACTGGGTTTAGTTTAGCAACAACCAAATAAACATGTGTTTTATGTCCTCTGCAGTGGTTCTTATTGGAGAATCCGGCGTAGGCAAGAGCAATCTGTTGTCCCGCTTCACCAAAAACGAGTTCAACCATGACAGTCGAACAACCATCGGGGTGGAGTTCAGCACACGGACCGTGCAGCTCAGCGGCTTCACCATCAAGGCCCAGATCTGGGACACGGCCGGGCTGGAGCGGTACCGGGCCATCACCTCTGCGTGAGTGCCAAGACCCATCACAGGTTTAATAGAGCCGTCAGTAAACGTGTGTACGAATACTCACACAGACACAAACACACTAAGGCTGCATCTGAATGTCACTGTATAAATTGCCACGGTTTAAGATATACCACAAGTAATTATTAGAGCCTGAGCACCAACGATGTCGAGGCCCTGTTGGATTTGCTCCATTTCTTATTATTCTTATGTCAAATGAATTCCCATTTTTGTGGCTTTATCATATTTAAAAACTCAGCAGACTTCACAAATAATTCAGGAGTGATTCAAATTTATGTATTTCATTGGTTTAAGAAATGGGCACGGCAAACTGGCTCGCTAGCGCCCCCTAGAATACAGCCCCTCCTCCAAGATTGATGTTAATTTATGAAAACCGATAAGCATATACACATAACTCTTCCATACGTACAAAAAAGCCTCTTGGAGCGGTATCCTACATTCGACAGGAAGTCGGCCATATTTAATTTTATGACCATTTTACAGCATTTTCTTGTGTCGTGCTTTAACGTACTCCTCGCACAGATGTAACATTTACGGATAAATGCTCATCCCTTTTCCTGTTAGAGGGTTAGATGAGAAAATCAACGACATTCTCTGGGCTGCACGCAAAATATGAAGCTATAGCCAGTTAGCTTAGCCCAGGGGAAGGTAGATCTCAGTATGCAACTGCTAAACCGCCACACAGTCTCAGTTAGTGAAGATTATGGTGGTTCACATTGAAACTAATAAAAGTGTTTGTGCATAAAGAACCTGCCTAATGGAGCTGTCAGTAAACTAGCTGTGTGCACTGTGCACACTTTTTAAGCAGGAACGCGTTTTTGTAAATCAACTTTTCATGCTTGCTTTCTTGCTCTGTAGTTTTTGAGTAAGCCGTGTGTTGGCATCTTAAGGTGGTGCTGTAATCAGCCAAAACACCAGAACACACGCACGGACAGGTACCGGTCCTCAGTTTCCTCCCACGCTACCTGAAACACAAGCAGCCCATTCTCGCCCCCTGTCAGTTCCCAACCGGCACACTTGAGTCCCACAATTCAACTGGTTAGAGCAGAGACCTCTGTTTGAGCCCTCAGCTGGTCTCCGCTCTATCTGAGGGCGCTCCTGATTCCTTCTTTCTTTTAATTAAAGTAGCAGGATTAGCCGTGCGGAAACCCCTTTTAAAACAATAGAACCGTGTCAAACTTATTTTGAAGACACGGAAGAATCGGAGGATACGCTGCACGCTGGATTAGCTCCTTTCTGACGGCCCAGCTTTCTGAATAATTACTTGCCGACTTATTCCAGTACGCAAATTCTCCCTCCCATGGAAACCCCCCATTTGTGCTCTAACAAGCAGCTAAAACCAATTAAAGCAGAATGAATCATATTGCCAGTGGAAGGGAGCAGAGATGTAATTGTAAAGGAAGTATTGATTGGTTCACAGCTTCAGAGCAGACAGGAAAAACTGCAGTGCCCCTCAGCTCAGCAGAGCTTTACGGTGTCCTTCGACATGTTGTTTTATTGTTTTGGTTCACTGTCACTGCTCTCATAGCGTCTTTTTCAGCTGCAGCAGCTTTAAACCTACTGCCAAGCCCCAAACGGCAGCGTCTGGTGAACTTAGTGCAGCACTTCTCAGCTAAAGAGCCAGATTTTTCCCTCAGCAGGTGGTGGAGACCCAAACAGAGCCACACAGACACTGAATATTGGACTTAAAATCATCAATTGGCCAAAAACGAGACAAGAAATAAATGATAATAGTCCTCCGCAACTTCTATATGTGAACAAGTTTGCCCTCAACTTAAACGATAGTATGTAAATGTTGCGTTCACGCCCCAAAAATGTTTTTATTATAGACTTTATTGTGAGTGTTGGTAAAATGTTGTGCTCCATTAAATGTTTAAATGTTTTAATGTTTAACTTCATTAAAGTATTTTTCCATTATTATATCACCTTCATTTAACTCTGCAGGCACCAAGAGTGCCTTAAAGTTGCATTATGGAAACAGAAAAAGACCTAAATGTCATTTAAGGAGTAAGGGCGCCCTCCCACTGTGCCTCCGTCCCGTGCCCCGTGCTTTAGGGTCCTTGTCCCCCCCTCCAGGCCCGTTTGTACTCACACTACCTGGGCCTCGGAGAATGCTTCTTGCTGCCTATACGTCATCAATGCGCGTGACGTATAACGGCGTCATGGCGATGCGTGGCTTTGTTTCCAGATCTTTCCGTAGACCTCTGAGTTTTTGTGCGTCTTGTCGACTGTTTTTGAATCTTTTCATCGACCAAATCTGCAGTAAACACTCCACCTCCGCATCACACCAACGTGAACCTTTCACCGCCATTGTTTGAAATGTCCGCGCATGGTCCCTCCTTCTTTTTTCTACGTCCCAACAGGCGCACAGGAAATGACCTCAGAGCTGCCGTAGGCCTCGTGCTCGTACACGTGCGCACGCTCGTGCTCGTACACGTGCAAACGTGCTTTACAAAAGCCCACCTCTCCCAAACGGGCCGTGGGCGGCAACCGTACCGCGTCTAGGAGCGGTACGGTTGCACTCACACTGCTCAAATGAACTAGACTTTAGCCGTGAAACGTGCTCGGGTACGGATGGACAGTGTGAGTGCGCCCTAACTGTAAACCACTCTCCTCTGAACAGGTACTACAGAGGTGCTGTTGGAGCCCTGCTGGTCTATGACATCACCAAACACCTCACCTACGAGAGCGTGGCGCGCTGGCTGAAGGAGCTGTACGACCACGCTGACCCTCACATTGTAGTCATGCTGGTGGGCAACAAAACTGACCTGGAGTCAGAGAGATCCGTGCCCACCGAGGAGGCTAAAGCTTACGCAGGTACAAAATCAAAGGTGCTGCTTTTAGTCTGCTCACCAAACTGTGCGACCTTGGGGATGTGTCTGGAGTCCGTTTTGATCCTTTATAGTGAAAGAAATGTCATTAAATTCCTATTTGTTGTTACGTGATGTTGTTAAAGGGCCCGTATGAGGCCTATAGGAGACGATCCACAGTGAAACTCTGTGATTTGGGGAATGCAGTGAAACGTGAAGTTAATAAACGACATGTACAAAATATCTAACATAGCTTATTTGTGTGTGTGTGATCTAGAAAAGAATGGTCTTTTGTTTCTGGAGACGTCGGCGTTGGAGTCAACGAACGTCGAGGCGGCATTCAGCAATGTCCTAGCAGGTAATTCAAGTTCCTGTTCCAGTTCTGTTATAGGTTAACACAGGGTCGACAGTACAATTAAATAAGAACGGGTCAAATATGACAAATATAATATAAGATAAAATGACGCTGGTATGGTAAAACGACAATAAGAAGATAAGCAATACAACAATATCACATTATTATCTTATTATTGTGAGGATATTAATAATGTATGGGTGCAGGTCGACAGCAGCCAAGCAGAAAAAGACAAAATAAATACAATAAAACAACAATAAGGTACAAAAATAAGCAGAAGTAAAGATGATTGTATGACAGAAAGTTCACTTAAAGACACGTGGAACCTGCTGAGAAGTAAAATTAGTACCGTATTTTTCGGATTAAAAGTCTCACCGGCTGAAAATGCAGAATAAAGAAGTAAAAAACAGATATAAGTGGCACTAGAGTAAAAGTCTAACACCAGGAAACGACATCTCATCTTGAAAGGCAATTTAAACTTAAACTAGAACAGAGAACAACAGGCTGAGTAAGTGTTTACGTTATATGACGCATGAACAACGAGCTGAGAACGTGCCGGGTGTGATAACGTAACATGTTACGGAGTGCTATTCTTCTTCTTCCATTCTTACCTTTCAAAATAAAAGCCCTAGACACGTTTTTGGTGTCGTGTATCCGTCACGCCCCCGGGTTGTAAAGGCCTTTAACGAGACCTACGTGGCAAACAAAACACCTGAGTGACGCCGTCCTCAACTCAAGTCTTTGGTCCTGGAGTTTTTCGGGCCTTTGGTCGAGTTCCTACCCTGGAAAGGCACGAGGAGCTTGTGTGTGAGCTTCCTCCTGCTTCTTTTCAGACCCACAAAGGGTTTTAACGACTCGTGCTTCAAGTGTAATATAGTTTTCACATGTTTGAAATAGAGCATTCATTCATTCATTCATACCAGCATGATGTAAATGTACATTTCTACATTTTGTGCCACAGAGATTCACAGGAAGGTGAGCAGTAAGGAGGTGGTCCGGGGCTCTATCAGCGCCGTGTCCCTGAATAGCCCCAGCACAGAAAACACAGAGGAGGGGAGGCCCTGCTGCAGGAACATCTGACCCCCGGGTCCTCCAGGGGAGCCCAGGAGGCCTCAGGGTGGATGAGGGGCGACCTTCACCCACGATCACGCGCTGGAGCTTATCGAGACGCGACGACCGTGGGTGCAAACACACGTGGTCCTGGCTTAAGTGACACCATTTTGTAAAAACGACTGATTTACAGGTTGTACAAAGCTGCACGATGGCACGATGTTTTCAAAGGGTGATTATGTGAATGAACGTAGCCGGACACCAACAGAGTCCCTGCTGACTATTGAACATAGGTCAAAAAGTAAAACACTTAACCGTCTTACCCATGAGATGGTATATTTATAATCCGTGCACAGAGTCGGAGCACCGTAGACGCACCAACATGTCGTTTGGTGCGCCGTGAGTGTCGCTGTCACAGCCGTGCGTGTGCTTCTGCTGATGATTCAGGATCAGACTGATTACACTTCTGCTGAGAAATAAATGATTTACGCAGACAGCTGGCCCGATGTGTGTTATTTGTGTTTTATAGGGACACAGTTTGAAAAGCAAAGGTATAAATAATAAAATTATGAAAATGAATGATGGCTGTATTGCATTTAGCTTCAGCTTTAAGGGTCCTGGTGCTGAGCATGTTGGCTCACTGTCACACCGTCATGAGTTACTGGTAAAATAAATAATTATATATATATATATATATAATTATTTATATATATATATATATATATATGCACTAAATATAATAATGTACATGACGAGAAATAAAGCACAGAATCTATTTGTGTTACCTTCCAAGAAAAAGCACGATAGCCAAAATAACACAAGATGCACAAAGTAGTACACACACACACAGACACACACACACACACACACACACACACACACACACACACACACACACAGGACCTAAATACATGCAATTAATGGAGAGATGTTAGAGCGAGGGAGCTGCCAGTGACCGGAACCCCGAGCAGTTGGGGGTCACCTATGGACTGAGCTACTGCCGCTCCCAAGCAACCACAAAAATTTACTGAGTAAAAGTAAAAGTTGCCAGAAAAGGACAAATTACCTGAAAATTATACTTAAGTACAGTAACGACGTATTTTTACTGACAATAGCTTCATGGACAGGTGGCTCCGACTCCACCTGTGGGGCTCCAGGAGTTGCACCTGCCATAGCACAGGCCGGTCATCCACCCAAGGGGCTCCGTCCCCCCGCCGCCTCCTGTCTGAAGCCTGCTCAAACACGTGGGCCTTTGGCTGATACGCTCCAGCCACGTCACAATGAGCTGTTGGCAGACTTTTGTTTAAACCTCGAGCCTGCTTGGTAGAAGTTCAGGTAGAAGCTAGAACGTAGTTTATCCAAGTCTCAAGCTACCGCGGCTCAACCGTGCTAAACTAGATATTATATATCATAGCAGTGTAGTTTCCAAACACTTTCACACGTGTCTGCAGCGGGATTTGAAGGAATTAAGCCACTTTCACTCAACATTTCTCATGCATACATGCCTGAAATGTGTCACATAACAGGCTTAGTGCTGGAGTCGAACAGAGCCGTCGTTCATGTTATTAGTCCGTGCTTTTGCTCCTGAGACGAGTCTACAGGCCTACAGGAGTTATTACCAGAGAAGAAAGACTTTCCACCTGATTAAACCCGAGTGTAACGCTATTTTCCAATCACAATAACACACACACACACACACACACACACACACACACACACACACACACACACTCACACACTGCTAAACTAAGCTCAACTGTGTGGGTATTGAACCAAAACTGGCCACGGTCTGTTTCTGATCCAGGCCTTCCTCAGACTGTTTCACATCAGATGCTCGGCTGCGTCAGACGTCCGTGACCTCACAGGAACTCCAGAACGAGGCCGAAAAAAAATCCTGGAAGCTTCGACGCGAAGACGCAAACGATGTAGAGACAAAATGAATGTTTTTAGACGCACCGGCGCATCTCCGTTCGACAGCAGAGGTCACGAGTATGTGACCTTTTCCTGCATGTTTGTTTTTCTCCTGACTGTGCTGCGATCATTAACCGGCCCAATTAAAGCCATGCAGTGAACGAGTGCACAGGCCTCTTCAAAGGGGATATGGCAAAAATGTTTTTCCTTCCTGCTGCAAATTGAATAAGAGTAAAACTAAACCAGCTGTCAGGTTTATTAGGAGCGTCTCAAATTGCCTGATAAGACAGAGAAATGAGAGTTGAACCAGTAGAGACCTTTTATGAAACAGGAGATATCATCCGCTCTGTGTTATCCACGTCTGATATGATAATAAAACATAAAAAACATCCTCTCTGAGCACAAGAGCAAACTGTTACAGGGACTTTCGTAGTTGGCCAAGTGTTAAATTGTAGGAAATACCTAAATTCAATTCAATTCAGTTTTATTTACAGTGCCAAATCATAACCAAAGTTATCTCAGGACACTTTACAGAGTAGGTAAAGACCACACTCTATGACTTATTTATGATTTACAGAGACCCAACAATTCCCCCGTAGAGTACGGTGGAGACGAAAACCTTCACTATAACAGACAGGAGCGTCAGACAGACCCAGCTCTGTGGAGGACGCACATCTGTCTGCACCGGAGAGAGGAAGAGAAGGAGAGAGAGAGAGAGACAAAGACGGACAGATGGACGGAGAGAGACAAAGACAGACACAAAGACAGAGACAGACACACTTCCAGTAACTATAATAATATCTATAGTAATGTGAATATGACTTATTAATACAGCAGAATAGTAGAAACAAGCACAGCTACGGAGATTATAACAGCAGCAGGAAGCGTCATGCAGGAACAGGGCAGCAGGCACCATCACCATCAGCAGAGACCTGCACACAGGACCACGGCAGCAGGCACCACCACCATCAGCAGAGACCTGCACACAGGACCACGGCAGCAGGCACCACCACCATCAGCAGAGACCTGCACACAGGACCAGGGCAGCAGGCACCACCGTCATCAGCAGAGACCTGCACACAGGACCAGGGCAGCAGGCACCACCACCATCAGCAGAGACCTGCACACAGGACCAGGGCAGCAGGCACCACCGTCATCAGCAGAGACCTGCACACAGGACCAGGGCAGCAGGCACCACCACCATCAGCAGAGACCTGCACACAGGACCAGGGCAGCAGGCACCACCACCATCAGCAGAGACCTACACACAGGACCAGGGCAGCAGGCACCACCACCATCAGCAGAGACCTGCGAGACTGCAAAGCACAAACAACTCCGGGGAAGAAGTTGAATTAGTAACATGCACTGATGAGACATGAATGATACAGACAGAGAGGAGAGAAGCTCAGAGGATCAGGAACAGGATCATCCCCCGGCTGACTCGGCCTATAGCAGCAGAATAAAGCAGAACACAATCATCTTAAAAATAACAACATTGCTTAGGGCTCGTAAGCCCGAGCTGTAAGCTTTATCAAAAAGGAAAGCTTTAAGTTTACTCTTAAATATGGGGACAGTGTCTGTATTCCGAATAAGGGAAAAGTGTCAAAATGCCCAATCTACGGAGAAATGCACCAAAAACTGCCTTTCAATGAGCCATCAGGACTTCTGTCCAACAAGCCGGGCAGAGGGACCTGACTGGAAGATAGACGATGAAAACCGGACCCACTGTAAATAACTGGATAGATTTGACAATGGAGATTTAAACAATGGAACAGATTCTGTTCAAGCTTAAAAATGGACGTCTTTATTCCACACTTGTAAAGAATGGAGCAGTGTGTCGAACCTCTGAGCCCCAAATCTGTCAAAACATCCATTTTTTTCTTTAAAGATTATTGTTTGGCAGCTTTTAAACCCTTTTATTAGAGAGGACGGACGGGAAATGGGGTGAGAGAGAGAAGGGGGGGACATGCAGCAAAGAGCCGCAGATTGGAGTCTAACACACGGGCGCTGCCTCGAGGACATTCAGCATCTTTACAGGGAGCAGCTCGAACCACTGCGCCACCGGCCGCCCCATCCATACATTTATTTATGCATTAATTGCAGTATTTATTTATTTATTTATTTATTTCTGTATGTGTTTATTTAATCTCGTATTTATTTATTTATATATTTATTTATGCGTTTATTTCAGTATTATTTATTTAATTCTGTATTTATTCATTTAATCCTGTATTTATTTATCTGTACAATAATTAATGAATGTATGTATACATTCATTAATTATTGTATTTATTTATTTATACATTTATTTATGCATTAATTACAGTATTTATTTATTCATTCATGTATTTATTTATGTATGTATTTATTTAATCTCGTATTTATTTATTTATTTATACATTTATTTATGCATTTATTTCAGCATTCATTTATTTATTTATTTATTTCAGCATTTATTTATTTAATTCTGTATTTATTCATTTAATCCTGTATTTATTTATACAATAATTAATGTATTAATTAATGTATTAATTTATGTACATATTGTATTGTATTAATTTATGTACATATTGTATTTATGCATTAATTACAGTATTTATTAATTTATTCATGTATTTAATTCTGTATTTATTTATTTATTCATGTATTTATTTAGTCTCGTATTTATTTATTTATACATTAATTAATCAATTATTTTATTTTTGTATTTATTAAGACTCAGAGTGTGTCATGTTTAGTATGTCTGCTGCTGCTCCTGCTGTTGCTGCTGCTGCCGGTGCCGCTGCCGCTGCCGGTGCCGCTGCCGCTGCCGCTGACGCTGCCGCTGCCGCTGCCGCTGACGCTGCCGCTGCCGCTGCCGCTGCCGCTGCCGCTGCCGCTGCTGTTGTTGTTACTGCTCCTGCTCCTGCTGCTGCTGCTGCTGCTCCTGCCGCTGTTGCCGCTGCTGCTCCTGCCGCTGCTGCCGCTGCCGCTGCTGCCGCTGCCGCTGCTGCCGCTGCCGCTGCCGCTGCTGTTGTTGTTACTGCTCCTGCTCCTGCCGCTCCTGCCACTGCCGCTGCTGTTGTTGTTACTGCTCCTGCTCCTGCCGCTGCTGCCGCTGCCGCTGCCGTTGTTGTTACTGCTCCTGCTCCTGCTGCCGCTGCTGCCGCTGCTGCCGCCGCTGCCGCCGCCGCTGCCGCCGCCGCTGCCGCCGCCGCTGCCGCTCCTGCTGCTCATTAACCTGAGGCTTGATATTACCTGTTGAGGCTTGGGGCCGCATACGTCATCCAAACGGCAGCAAATCGTGAGCGACAGCGGAGCGGACCAATCACGTCGTCTCAGTGACAGGTGTCGATCACCTATTGACCAGTAGGAGCGAGCGAGGGGCGGGACTTAAAAAAAACTGACGTTACGTGCGTCGCAGCCTCGGCAATGGCAAGTGACAGGGTGAGGAAGACGAGGCGAAACTTTTCCAGCTACCAGTTGATGTCGCTTTGTTTTTAATGCGTGGAAACAGCAGCGGTGTCGTGTTCTTGTACTCTGACAGCAATTTAGCCTCACAGTCGAGTCGTTTGAGTGTGAATTAACCGTCTTCCGCGCGAGGCTAACTGACGTTTAAGTCGTCAACGGTGGTCCGTCGCTCCCGAAGGAAGAAGAAGAAGCTGAAATACACCAGAAGTTTGTTCGACTTCGAGTTAAAAAACGTAGCGAAAACCGACTAAAACCGAAGCTATGACGAACAGAGAAGACGAGTATGACTATCTGTTTAAAGGTGAGTAGTGTTTAAGTGCTCTCCGACAGTCCTTCACCTGTGCAACCGTCATTTGATGCCGAGGTGTCGGAGGGGAGGGAGGGGGGTTGACCTGCTAACAACAAGGTGCAGAGACGACACTGGAGACCAGGAAGCCACCTATGGAAACGAGTTTAACCTTTAATGTCCAGGCTGGATATGCATTTAAAATATATATGTGACTCATGTCAGATACCCACATTAACACTCTTCATACCTAGCCTACTATCGCCCTTTCAGATAGCCACAACATCACTCTGGCTAGCACCTTTGTTGCTCTTTCTACATTTAAGACACATTTCTAATGTGTTTGTTACTAAGGGGAAACTTTCTACAATACAATTCTTACCAGTCATCATTTTAATTTCAATTAAACCACATGGAAAACCTTTCCACAGAGCCACAGTGTAATTTTGACTCTCCAAGATACATTATGACTAGTATAAATGTCATTATGGACATGTACAGGTGCAATTTAACTAGGAAAAATTACATTAAGATATCTAAAATGTATCTGTGGGTATCTAGAATTGAAAGCACGTACACATGAATGACAAAAGTGATCTGAAAATCTCATTCTGACCAGTAAAAATGTCATTATGGACATGTACAGGTGCAATTTAACTAGGAAAAATTACATTAAGATATCCAGAATGTACATCTACATATCTAAAATGTAACTCCCGTACACATGAATGACAAAAGTGGTCTGAAATGTTCATTCTGACTAGTACAAATGTCATTATGGACACGTACAAGTGCAATTTTACTAGGAAAAATGACATTAAGATATCCAGAATGTCCATCTAGATATCTAAAATGGATCTGTGGATATCCCATACACATGAATGACAAAAGTGATGTTGTAGATATCTGAAAATGTTCATTCTGACGAGTACAAATGTCATTATGGATATGTACAGGTGCAATTTTACTAGTAAGAATTACATTTAAATATCCAGAACTCTCATCTAGATATCTACAATGTAACTGTTGGTATCTAGAATTGAAAGCACGTACACATGAATGACAAAAGTGGTCTGAAATGTTCATTCTGACCAGTAAAAAGGTAATTATGGACATGTACAAGTGCAATTTAACTGGGAAAAATTACATTAAGATATCCAGAATGTACATCTAGATATCTAAAATGTAACTGTTGGTATCTAGAATTGAAAGCACATACACATGAATGATAAAAGTGGTCTGAAAATGTCATTCTGACCAGTAAAAAGGTCATTATGGACATGTAAAGGTACAATTTAACTAGTAAGAATTACATTAAGATATCCAGAACTCTCATCTAGATATCTAAAAGGTAACTGTGGGTATCTAGAATTGAAAGCACATACACATGAATGACAAAAGTGATGTTGTAGACATCTAAAAATGTTCATTTTGACTTATAAGAGTTCAGTTCTGACTGGGGTAAATGCTATTCTGGATATCCAAAGTGTAACTACAGATAGGAGTGTTGGCTGTAATTTGAAGACATACATCACAACCCGTTGTTCCAGCCTTTCTTTCCCCCGTGTTATTACAACATGCAGGGATCTTATATTACTCTTATGTATTAAAGCAGCATCTGCAGCACACTCATCATATCGCAGGCCAGTGATGCAATCATGCAAGGATGCAGTGTTGGTCAACGAGGGGGCCGTAATCCGTGGCAGGTCCACAAATCAAAACAGCCCCCGCCCAGACCCAGTGTAGGTCGTTCTGCACCTGAGGACTTCACCGTGTACATGCAGTTTGAATCTACATACAGGTCTTGGCGCTTGGGCGAAACCATCTCATCTTATGTCCATTACCCGTCCAACTGTGACACCACCTTAACTCTAATGGTTAAAAGTTCTCTGTGTGTTGTAACAAACACTATGAGCCTTATTTATAGGTATGAACAAGGTTGCACAGTGCTTTTAACACTCTCTATAATATGCAGAACACTAACCCACTGGTATAAAATCATCATCTGGTATAAAATGCGCTGTAACTGTAAACTCTGGTGAGGTGCGGATTCTTCTGGTGCTTCACAGTAGTTCATAGTTGTACCTTGTTAAAGGCAAAGGGGAAATGAAGTGTTCATGGTCTGTTCAAATATAGAACACCAAACAAGAGTGTGTTGTCAAACTGGAAATACCTGCATGAAGTGTGTGTGTGTGTGTGCGTGTGTGTAGCCACAGAGAAACTCTGTCCCCGAGCACAGAGAAGATGAGATTTACTTACTCAACACTCACTCCCTCTCAGATAAAGTGACACGACTCGTGGCGACCAAATAGCAAATGTATCTGAATCGTGTGCAGCCGTGCAAGGGCACCGATAAGGTAATCGGCTGCGTCTCAGACCTTCGCTTAAACCAGGAAAGAGTGAACGTTACTGTTATGGCTCTCCTTTGTTCCTGCAACCTCCTTTTGTCCCTCGCTGTGAGATAGCATGAGTCAAGTTGGGTGAGCTGTTGGTGAGTCACATAAACCTTTCCCTACTGATGGAGACGTCAGCGCAGGAATCCATCCTGCCGTCCTGCTGCGGCACACCGTAAATCTTTACACTACAGAAGCTGCTTCAGTGTAAAAATGTCCCTTCACTGAACTTCACTTCCATAACGTATATTTAAGTGTTTTGAATCTCGTTTGATGCCTTTTGATGCCATAAAATCAGCCTTAACAGAAAGAAAATACTGTTTTAATGTGAAGTATCTCTTCTTGATTGCTAACATTATACACCGCTGTAATTTCACATGAATTGAAAGGATGAAATTGGGCACGTGATGGTGATGGTTAATCCCATTTACAGGGATTCAGGCGTAGTGTGTGTAAAGACAAACAGACTCAGATTCTCACTATTATGTTGTTCCTTCAGACAAAGCTAGGCTACATCACTGAGGGCGCAATCGCACTGTCCTTCCGCACCGCGCGCCGGGCTTTAGGGTCCTTGTCCCCCCCTCCAGGCCCGTTTGTACTCACACTACCTGGGCCTCCGAGAATGCTTCTTGCTGCCTATACGTCATCACGCCGTAACACGTCACACGCATTGATGACGTCATGGCGATGCATGGCTTTGTTTCCAGATCTTTCCGTAGACCTCTGAGTTTTTGTGCGTCTTGTCGACTGTTTTTGAATCTTTTCATCGACCAAATCTGCAGTAAACACTCCACCTCCGCATCACACCAACGTGAACCTTTCACCGCCATTGTTTGAAATGTCCGCGCATGGTCCCTCCTTCTTTTTTCTACGTCCCAACAGGCGCACAGGAAATGACCTCAGAACCGCCGTAGGCCTCGCGCTCGTACATGTGCAAACACGCTCTACAAAAGCCCACCTCTCTCAGACCGGCCGTGGACGGCCAGCTGGCCGCAGTTATGCGCAGAGTGGTTGCACTCACACTGGTCAAACGCACTAGACTTGTCCCGAAAAACCTGTTTTGGTCCGGTGTGGAAGGACAGTGTGAGTGCGCCCTGAGTGCAGTGTTGTTTAATATAATAGCGAGGTGCCGTATCTTTCATAGCTGAAGAATGCAAACCCAACAAAAGGTTAGAGAATGGGCGTGTGAGGCAGCCATGATGATATTACCTGTCTGATGGCAAGAGACCTGAACATGGTTGCATAATGATTTTTGTCCTCCGCCCAAGATCTTTTGTCTTTGATGAAATAGAGAATGACAGCGTTCCTCTTTGAGGTATGTAAGGGAGCCTCACTGTTGGTATGTTGGTACATTTTGATTAGTCTAACTAAGCCATTCCTTAATGTGAACAGGTTTCTACTTGTGTATGTTCACAGAGTTTCCCTTTAAAATGAGCAGCGTTGCTTAAACGCAAGTGTAGACACAGTGGTCGGTTTGTTAATGCAATTTCAACATAGTTCCTATTTCATAATAGCAGGGTGGTGTGGTGGCAGTGAGTCGGTGCCGTTGGTTCCCTTTGACAAACTGACTCACCTGACAATTGTGGAAGTACTTTTCTGACAAACACTCGCCCTCATAATGGCCGTTTGAGTGCATTTTAAGAGGGGATCCAGTAGAGGAGACACAGCATGATTACACACTAAGCATTAAAGTAGTAAAATATAGTAATTTACT
The DNA here is from genome assembly GCF_963691815.1 of Echiichthys vipera. Classification (NCBI taxonomy): domain Eukaryota; kingdom Metazoa; phylum Chordata; class Actinopteri; order Perciformes; family Trachinidae; genus Echiichthys; species Echiichthys vipera. The sequence goes on from NC_139833.1 coordinate 2,483,046, forward strand.
TCTCTTACCCCAGCAAGTGTCAGTCAAAACTCCACTGAAGTTTGTACGTTTTTCCGAATGTAGTCGTCGTTCAAATCAAATCAAATCAACCTTTATTTATTTATTTGGCGCTTTTCATATAGAAAGTATCGCAAAGTGCCAAGTTACAGAGACGTACAGAAAAAGAGAACCCAACCCTCCCACAGTCATGCACAGAGACACACACATATATGTATATGTTTATACACACATTCACACACACACACACAGCCACGCTGACACACACACTCACACCTACACAAACACTAGCCGTCACTACAGAGACACGGCCGGGCAGCGAGACCTGAGGTACAGAGGAGGCTAGGGGAAGCTACCTTTGGGGGGCCGACCACACTGGGAGAGATCCCAGTCCAAGGTCACAGGGAGCACGCCACAGAGACCACCGCCACAGAGACCACCGCCACAGAGTCCACCCCAACCCGGGCAGACAGGAGCCTCCGCACTAAGGTGCAGAGCCCTCTAGTCCACGGGACAGCACCCCCCACGGCCCGACCAGAGACAACTCCCAGTCTGGCAGCCCCCTGAGGAAACACTGGAGATTAAAAACTGTTGCCTAAAACAGTAAAGGGTTAAAATACAGGGGCTAAAAACATAAAAGCATAAAATCACGGAGGCTAAAAACATGAACTAGAACAGCATAAGACACGAGACTATAAAAAAAATAAATAAATAAAAGCATGAAGGCTCAAACACAGAGATTAAAACAGTAAAAAAGGATAAAAAGTGCTCTCGTTATGCATTTTAGCGGATTTATGGATTTGTATTCATTGTTTGGGAAGTGTGAAACGGTGGCCCTGTTAACTTTTGCACACATTTCAGCAGCGTTTTGGCCGGGACCAGCACGAGTGCTCAGTTTGAGTAGTTGATATTTAAACATTTTGATTGTATTGAGATTAAACCGTCGTTAAATCAGCAGGGAAATGAACATATAGAAAAGTGTTTGAGCATACTCGTGGTATAATCTTCATCTCCGTCCACTCAAGGACAAAAATACACAATACACTGAACTTATTCACATTCATCCTGTCATGACTGAAGCACATTTGTGGGTCAGATGTGCAGCGAGTCCCTGGTTTCACCTGTGCTCAGCCTGCGGGTATTTCCTGGAAAGAGCAGGTGGTTGTAATATCGTATACTCTGTGGGAGTCCCCGAGGTTCCTGCTCTACCTCGGCTGGGAGCTGAGACGTGCGTCATAGACGAGGCGGGCTATCTAATAAAAACGACAATCAGATTTAATATCAAAAAGCCATCTTGTTCATTGTAACGTCTTTTTTTTGGTTAAATAAACTCTTACACCAACGGTCTACCATGAGTTTCCTTTGACAGCGGCAGCGATGAAGTGTGCTGTGCAGCTCAAACACAAGTAGGAGTCGTCTGTTCCTGTTTGAATCTGTTAATGATGATTGTTCCTCTTTCTTTATCTCAAATCCCCCTTTTTTCTTCCTGTAGTGGTGCTGATTGGAGATTCAGGTGTAGGGAAGAGTAACCTGCTGTCCCGCTTCACCCGAAACGAGTTCAACCTGGAGAGCAAGAGCACCATCGGCGTGGAGTTTGCCACGCGCAGCATCCAGGTAGAAGGCAAAACCATCAAGGCTCAGATCTGGGACACAGCTGGACAGGAGCGATACCGCGCTATCACCTCCGCGTGAGTACAGTATATCACTGAAGCCTTTATGGAAGCATCGTTACGCTGTTGTGCAATGACTCGCTTTTCACCGATGCACATATACCCACTTTACACAAGTGTAGGCTCACTTGAAGAAAATAATGGGTCTTTAAGGGCGCACTCACACTGTCCTTCTGCACCGCGCCCCGTGCTTTAGGGTCCTTGTCCCCCCAGCGCCCCAGGCCCGTTTGTACTCACGCTACCTGGGCCTCGGAGAATGCTTCTTGCTGCCTATACGTCATCACGCCGTAACACGTCACACGCATTGATGACGTCATGGCGATGCGTGGCTTTGTTTCCAGATCTTTCCGTAGACCTCTGAGTTTTTGTGCGTCTTGTCGACTGTTTTTGAATCTTTTCATCGACCAAATCTGCAGTAAACACTCCACCTCCGCATCACACCAACGTGAACCTTTCACCGCCATTGTTTGAAATGTCCGCGCATGGTCCCTCCTTCTTTTCTCTGTGTCCCAACAGGCGCACAGAGATGACGTCAAAACCGCCGTAGGCGTCGTGCTCGTGCTCGTACATGTGCAAACGCGCTCTCCAAAAGCCCACCTCTCTCAGACGGGCAGTGGACGGCCAGCTGGCTGCAGTTATGCACGGAGCGGTTGCACTCACACTGGTCAAACGCACTAGGCTTGACCCGAAAAACCTGTTTTGGCCCGGTGCGGAAGGACAGTGTGAGTGCGCCCTAAGTCTGGCATACATGCAGACACACAGCTCTCCATGTACAGTAGATCCATACGAGGAACAGGGACTTCAAAGTGCCTCTCTCGCTTCTTCGTGCATGTGCATTGAAGAAAACCTCTCCATCCATGAACTCAGTTTAGGATCATCATCACCAAAGCAGTTAGAAAGAGATGTTTCAAAGTGATTAACGCCGCAAAATGAAGCTTTTTCGCCTTGGGACAGGAAGTGTTTTGTTAATCACAGCTTCCTCCTCGTCTCTCGATCAAGTTCCCGTCCCGACATTTGTCACTTTTTTTAAATTGTCTTCCTTAATGATGTAACCAACCCTGAGGCATTGGCATGTACTGAATCAAGCCCCCACAGGCATTGAGACAGCAGACAAGCAAGCCCCACCAGTCTTTACTTAAAACAAGGAACGTCAGACGATGTACACTTGTGATAGGAGCTTTGTCTGCGCCGTTGTTACCATTGTAAATGTAAACAAAATAAGCAGTGAGAAATATTTGTGTGAACTGAAACTAAATAAAAAAACACATCCTAATCCAACTAATACAATAAAATATCTAACTGAACAAAGGAGAGAGCATGACTTTCATTCAACATTTGTGATATTGAACAACAGAAATTTAACCGACGCCACGTTCCAGGAGATGGCACTGTGCTGTAATAGCTTCATAATTAATCCCTATTGTTTCCCCTGCAGTACAATTTTATAGAATTGAATATCAAGAGCATGATTTAAATATTATAGCAGATCAAATGCCATTTAAACAAGCTATTCAGTTCAAAGAGCTTGCTTTTGAGCGTCGTAGTGAAAAGTACTCAAGTTAATTCCTTCACAGTTCTCCAACCCTGTATTTTGCATGTATATGTAGGTAAATATCAGGTGTAATGTGTGAGACATACCTGATATTATCGTATATTATTTTGTGTGTTTCTCAGCTTCAAAGCAGGCCGAGCCCATGTGACACACCCAGAATCCTGAAATCAACAGGCTGTGACAAGAAAATGTCGTCTGCTCCAATTACCATACTTTGCTCTCTCATGTTCTCCAGGTACTACCGCGGAGCAGTCGGAGCCCTCTTGGTGTATGACATTGCCAAACACCTGACGTATGAAAACGCTGAGCGCTGGCTGAAGGAGCTGCAGGACCACGCGGACAGCAACATAGTGATTATGCTAGTGGGCAACAAAAGTGATCTACGCCACCTAAGGGCGGTGCCAACAGATGAGGCCAAGGCCTTTGCAGGTATTGTCATAGTGATGGGTGTGCGTGTGCGTGTGTGTGTGTGTGTGTGATGCCTTTGCCTCAGTAGATTATTAGCAGGTTAAAGCTGCGTTAATGAGCATAGATGGACTGATACCTAGCTACTTTAATTGGTTTAATTCCTGCAGGATTTGTCGTGTCCCCGAGCATGAGAGAGAGAGAGAGGGAGAGCAGCCACGGTCGAGCAAGCTAAAGGGTGAATAAGAGAGGGAGCGGCGTTAGCGAGGACGAAGCAGTGAATCAGAGAAATAAAACGTTAATAAGTAAATGCGGCAACACCTCTTCACAAGCCAGCGGGAGCGCACACTTCATCCTGTCCACTGTGGTCTCTCTGCGAGGTACGTGTCCACCGTTGCTCCGCCTCCCAGTCATCGTCCATGTGAGCTGCCGTGCAAAGCATTTGAGCGACGGAGTCTCAGGCTTTCTGCTCATTATTTGCATAAAGTTGAGCTCCAGGCCGCCTCTCAAAACTCCTGAAAATCTTTTAAAACTACCCGTCGTTGATCTGAAATGAAGACAGATTCAGACGCTTATTTCTTGCATAAAATATTTTCAGAAAAATATTTCGGTGGTGAGTTTGGAAATCCTGAAACAGGCAGCCCGCGAGTGATGTGTTCATCCAATCAGGTGCAGCAATCGCTGTTATTACACTGTTGTTATTAGTTATTGAAGAGAAATTGATAACTGCTAGTAACCAGCCCACCAAGCGTGCAATACTAGGAAGCGGGTTAACCTCTCAGGGGCAAAAACGACATTGTGGACACGGACCAACAGACCTGCAGTTCTACCATGACACAGACGGAGCAAAGGAGAGAGGCAGAGACGGCGAGGTCACCTGGTTGCTAGTTTTTATAGAGTCCCGCCCTCACACCCTGCTGTTATTGGCACAGGGCTACACACCCTGCGCCCAAAGGCTGACGCTCTTAAACGCTTCCAACGCAGTGAAATAAGAAGAAGAACATGCAGAGTGCAGCGTATCTGCAGATGTTGACACCACCATCGTTTTCTAGTGGGCCTTAAGTGACGATTGAGAGGGAGTCTATACACTGTTCCTTCGTAGTACACCCTTTATAACATGTTGTGTGTGTTGCAGAAAGTAAATTCATGCTTCTACTCACGTCATAACTTTCCGTTTTTTAAAAAGTCTTGTGCGCTCACTCTCCCCGGGAACACTCATGTTAGAAATGTTTGCACGGTGCTACTGTACGACATTTTACGTACACATGTTCTGGACTTGAACGCACAGCGAGGGCTCGAAAGGACTTCATATGAATCAGTTACACTTCCACTTAATCGGCCATCTGAGAGTTTCAAGGCTTCATTTCAGAGCGCACACACACACACACACACACACACACACACACACACACACACACACACACACACACACACACACACACACACACACACACACTCTTTCGTTTTAGGGCCATGTGTTTACTCTTGACCTTGAGTTTATTGGCTTGTGACCTGCTTTGACTTGGAAATGACTCTCGACAGGACTGCCTGTTAGAACGTCGGCCCTGTTTGTCCATATAAGCGTAAAGATCTCAATTTTCGTTGCTAAATAAATAACGTCTGTACCCGTTCAGCGTATTCTGTTGGAACTGACTTGTTTTTCTGTACCACAAACCTCCTTTATGATGCATCGTTTACACAAAGACCACGTGCTGGACACGTCCATGCAAAGTATATTGTAATGGCACGAGTGAAGGCTTCTCCTCAACAGCGACAGCGGACCAATCTGATGTCTGACAATCATTCCCTCACCTATGATAGTTATCATTTTACACTTACTTATATTTTTGTTCATAATCTCCTATATACATGACTTGGATTATACAGATTCAATTCAATTCAGTTTTATTTATAGTGCCAAATCATAACCAAAGTGATCTCAGGACACTTTACAGAGTAGGTAAAGGTCACACTCTATGACTTATTCATGATTTACAGAGACCCAACAATTCCCCCGTAGAGTACGGTGGCGTTGAAAACCTTCACTATAACAGACAGGAACGTCAGACAGACCCAGCTCTGTGGAGGACGCACATCTGTCTGCACCGGAGAGAGGAAGAGAAGGAGAGAGAGAGAGAAAAGACGGACAGATGGACAGAGAGACAAAGACAGACAGAAGACAGAGACGCACTTCCAGTAACTATAATAATATCTATAGTAATGTGAATATGACTTATTAGTACAGCAGAATAGTAGAAACAAGCACAGCTAAGGTGATAGATTATAACAGCAGCAGGAAGCGTCATGCAGGACCACGGCAGCAGACACCACCACCATCAGCAGAGACCTGCGAGACGACAAAGCACAAACAACTCCGGGGAAGAAGTTAAAAAAAGAAAGAACAAATCAAGGAAATGACAGTGATTATATGATTAGTGCTGAAACAAGTAGACAATTAACCAATACAGCAGTCGTCTTTCAAAGGGATATTGTCGTGCAGGGCTGCAATTAACAATTATTTTCATTGTAGATTAATCAGCTGATTTTCTTTATTTTTTATTAATCGCCTTGTGTCTAAAGTATCCGAACACTTACAGCCCCGACAGTCTAAAACTCAAACCTGTTCAATTAACTGTAATGTGAAGAAAAGGAAACTCCGCAAATGACATTTAAGAAGCTTAAAAACAGCTGATCATTCATCTTCAACCTCTTGTCCCTGTCGTGGTCGCGGGGACGGCTGGAGTCAATCCCAGCTGACATCGGGCGTGAGGCGGGGTCCACCCTGGACAGGACGCCAGTCTATCACAGGACAAATCTTCTGTTGATTGACTTCTAAATTAATTACACGGTGGTGTAGTTGTTAGCACTGTCGCCTCACAGCGAGAAGGTTACAGTTTCGCATCCGCCCTTCTGTGTGTTTGCATGTTGTCCCCGTGTCTGCGTGGGTTTTCTCCGGGTTCTCCGGTTTCCTCCCACAGTCCAAAGACGTGCAGGTGTTCGGTTCATTGATGACTCTAAATCACCCGTAGGTGTGAATGGTTGTCTGTCTCTGTTCGTCTCTATGTGTCCTGTGATAGACTGGCGTCCTGTCCAGGGTGGACCCGCCTCACGCACGATGTCAGCTGGGATCGGCTCCACCCCCCCCCCCCCCCGCGACCCCGACCCCGGGATAAGCGGTTGAAGATGAATGAATGAATTGTTTTCTCTTTACTGTCATTTGCCAAGTACAAGCACCAGATATTTGCCGGTTGCGTCACAGATGGGAAATGTCTCCCACTTCCATCTCGTCCATTTTGATGTGTTTTCTGGTCGTGGGTCAGATTAGAGGAAGCTGGACTTTTTGACAGGAATTTGTCCTTTAATGTCCTTTTTCCATGGAAGTCATTTTGACATTTCACTGTAGGAAGAGTTCAGGTGTAAATGCTAAAAATTAACGATGGCTGAATTCCATTATGCTTCGGTTTCAGGGTCCTGGCTCACTGTCACACTGTCACACTGTCATTATTATACGTACTGTGACACATGAAAGGAACAAAGTTGGCGTTAATAGTGGAAAACCTGAGCTTTACCTACTATGACGAGTTCAAATGTCTGCTGTGGAAAAGGACCAATTAGAGAGTAAAACCGTCTACATATTGTTTGGATACGATTGACGGATAAATCATCATCATCATCATCATCATCATCATCGTATTAGTCTATATAATACATTCTTTACTCTGTCTTTGAGTAACACCATTGTGTTTCATTGCATTGTAAATATACTTCATAGCTGTCACACAATCCATTAGATTTACTATAATTACAAAGCCGCTCACACAGCGAGCAATCAAACACGAAGCGGTTGAGTTGAATGCATTTATGGGGGGAACCCTGGAGTGAGCGCGTAATGCAGAGGAAATCGATCCCTGAATCAGTGCGGTGTTAATGCCAGCGCATTACAGAGTAATACTCCGCAGCTCAGTGGAGTAATGGGAGCTGAACATGATGCAGGCCTTTAACACTGTGGCGTTATGTGCGTGTGTTTCACAGAGAAGCACGGCCTGTCTTTCCTGGAGACGTCAGCATTAGACTCTTCTAATGTGGAGCTGGCTTTCCAGACTATTCTCACAGGTGAGTTTCACATTTTTTGGTCTATTTTGTGTGTTTTTATAGAATGAAAGTGCATTTGATCCTGAGTGCACTGATATCTAAAGTCCCTAAGCTATCTAATGATGTATATATATTTATATACTGTGTATTGATTTGCTTGAAAGTGTTACATTCCCATCCAGACTGCGAGGGTTTACATAACGACACTCATCCTCTGCCACTAGATGGCAGCAAAACCCATCCTATCTGTCCTCCGTGCTCGTCACTGATGTGGAGTCTGTGGCAAGAACACCAGCTGAATGTTTTTTAAGGTCACAAATATGAGTAATTGGCGCAGGGAAAGACCTCTAAATCAGTCAGTCCTGTTGAGAATCGCTCTGCAAACCTCTCATGGTCTTAGTTCGTAGTCACAAATCGACTTTGACCCACTGTACCAGATATGTGCTCAAGAAACAAACTCTGGTACTGGTTCACAGACATGTTTACTCATGTAAAGTCTACGAGCAGTTTCCCCTGGAGGCATTTAGCCACACTTACAAGTGCATGTGATGTTGGATGCTTGGTAACATGGAGAAAAAAGGTGTTTGTTGTGAGTGAGTCAACCCGTGGCGTGCCTAAAGGGGCAATCGGACAGTGAGTGGTGCTTCCACTTCAATTGCTCCTGGGGCTATCAGTCTGTAAGTATGCACCACTCAGTGTTTGTGTTCGACTTCTGCTCCATGTTCAATACCCAGACGCCTCCGCTTGAGCCATTTGAGACCTTCAGCCCACACCGCAGCTTCATCAGTAATTTCTAATTCATAAAAACTTCAAACCAACAAGCCTCATTGAGCTAATGTAGCTAATTAGCTCGTTAAGGGAGGAGGAGAGAGGAAGTTAGCAGCATTAGCCGGGCAGTAAGGGTGCGACTGGAGACCCAGTGGAGCTGAGTCACATGGACATATCAACAGCAGACAGACAGTAGGTAGAGAGGGTCGTCCTGGTGGGTTATATAGGTGCAGCAGCTGGTGCTGTGCAGGGTCTGTAGTAATGACTCATAGCTTCTTCACCACCTGACCTGTCACGTCACAGTCAGCAAGGAGTCTTGTTTTGCTTTAAACCTTCTTGCTTCACAAGCAGTTTTTATTTCAGGACTGTTTTGTTCCACATCTGGCTGCAGTTTAGAGTTAAAGCGGCAGTGTGCAACAGGAAGTGAGAGGAGTGCTCGCACTAGTCCTACTCTCCTCTCTTAGGTTGATCGACTGACTAAACCAGTGGCATCCAAGCCGTAAAAACACTCTTACAGTCGCAATCCTTAAGATTGTAGTCACGGTTGATTTAGGATTTCCAATTGAGTGAAAACTTTGGAGTTTAGCTCATAGATATTTAACGACTCTCCTTCTGTTTCTATAGTCTGGAGTCTCGTTGTTGATACACAAGCTTCAAGTTTTCAGAGTTGTGTGCTTAGGTACTTTTTTATGTGTTTACAATGAAATAAAGACTGTAATGTTTTTTCCAGGACTGTCTCCACGGACACTCGAATGCGACACCTCTCTCAGTGGGCCATATGCTTAATCAGCATTGTATTACCTTGTCTGTCGATGGATGGTGCCTTAACAGAGATTTACTTCAATGTAAATCTTCAAGATGACATCTTTAAGTTCACCTGTGTGTTTGAACAGCTCATGTCTTACCAGCGTGAGCATGCAGGGTCACAGCAGCAAGTCCCAGAATGTATAATATTTATGCAGGCACTGCAAGTTTAATTTAAACTGTATTGCATATTGTAGCATTGGGGAACGCCTGAAATGAGACTCGGCGCTGCCACGCGACACAACGGTGCCAGTTTAGGATGGAAAGAATCCTTCACGGCTGCCAGGAGTCTGGATAGAACAGTTGTTGTTCAGTTTTGCCATGCTGTTCGTCCTTATCACAATATGTCCCAGTGCTGGCTGGATTTCTAAGCATTGACACATAACTCAATATTCCCTTTCACCCTTCTCTCCCTTCGTCACAGCCATCTACAACATCGTGTCACAGAGGCAGATGTCAGGGCGAAGCGACTCGGACTTCTCACCGGCCTCCAACGTGGTGCCCATCACGGTCGAGCCCACCCAGAACTCAGCCAGCAAGGGCGTCTGCTGCCAGAGCAACTGAGACCTTTACCACTGACCTCCTCCTCCTCCTCCTTCACCTTCACCTCCAGACAATTGGAGAAACAGCCAGATAGACAGACAGAGACAGACAGATGGACAGGGAGAATGGAGAAACAGGTAGAGATAACCATTTCACACAAGGACACTTGTACTGGGGGCGATTTGTCTATTGTCTGGTTAAGCAAACGTAGCATAGTATGAAGAGGGGGACCAGTGAAGGAGGGATAGTAAAGGATTTTCGACAGAGGGGTGTGGGAGGATTGGTATCAATGGAAAGAAAACGGGTGAGACTCACCGTACCCAGTGCGTTAAGCTTTTGAAAGAGGCACATGATCAGAACTGATTGACAACCTAATGAAAAATGTAACACACAATGAGGTCCTTTATGTAGCTCATCCCGATTTCCCTCTTTGAAAACGGACCTCCCTTTTGAAAGCTCTGTTTTACAAGCCACTAAAATGTAAAACGCTCTCTCTCAGTTTCCCACCACCAGGATATGGGGCAATAAAAATCCACATCCAAGAGCCTGAACTGCAACCTCTCTGTCGCCACCATCATTCCCATTTCCCCCCTAAATGTATAATATTTCGCAAATAACGTCCCTCACGATATTTATTGAACACTAGATGAAGCTCTTGTTTGGCCAAAGAGTTCGCAATTTAACACTATTTGCTTTTAGATCTTCCACACTGATCGCTTCGCAGCAACGGGTGCTTTCTTGCTTTTCTTTCAATGCTTTGGCCCACAACCGTATCTCAGTGAAGACGCTGGTAACCGCTTACTAATAGAGGGGGCGGAAAAAGGCTTCAAGTCATTTTTCCTAAACACACACGCTGGAATTTGGTTGGTCCGAGTTGTGTTCCACCAGACCACACAGAGCAATAACATCCCTCCCCTACCAGTGACATGTAATTTCTTTTTGATTGCTTGTGATCTTTGTTTGGAAAGGCTTTCCTGCTCCGAGCACCCTTTGTACTCTTCAGATGAGTCACGCTCGTGCAGCTATCCCATCTCATTTAGAGTTAACGCTGTGCAGAGCCCGCATCACTAGTGAATGGGCTCACTGCATCATAAGCAGGTAGGGTAGCAGTGATCGGCTCTTTTGCGATGACTGTTTCACCCCTGCCCCGCACCTTTGGGCGTAGTGGGAGAGATTAGGGAATTGGTTTAAATGCATGGACGACCCCGTGCTGCTGCTGCTTCTGCTGCCTGCTTGCTGGGATAGATGGATGGATAATGTTTCAGGGGATGAGGTAGTGAGGGCACTCAGCCCTGCCCTGCTCCTGTGGTCTCTGATGTACCCGAGATGGCTTGTTTTACTGTAAGTGAAATCCTCCACTGCCTGCTACCTACTCCTCTCTGTCTCTCTCCACACTGTATGTAACTGGAACAGGACTCTGCCTTCTGGGATCTCCCTGAGGTCTGCCCTCGCTCTCACTTGTCTGTATTTCCTGTCGAGGGGGCGGGGGTTGTATTCAGGAGCCAGGATTTGGGTTTGTTTGTATCTAATAGTTTAATAGATGAGGAAAAGGAGAAAGGGTGGTAGTGTTAGGAGGGGCTTAATTAAATCCAAAGGTTATGCACACAGATGGTGTTTCTGCTGGTTACGTGTTTCCACATCGACACTGACTTCGATTGACTTCACAGGTCTTAAACTGGGTGGTGTAGGTTAAGGCTTTTTAAACATTTATTCTAATATATGTATATTTGGACTGCATATGTATAAATAAATCTCATTTGTTATAGCCTGCCTCTTCTCATGTCTCTTTAAGATGATTTCAAACCAAGCCTGAAAGTAGTTTTTTAGGCTTCTTTCATTGATGAATCTGGGAGAGGGGAGAATCAAATGTATCTGTTATCTACGGTGGTGTAGTGGATAGCACTGTCGCCAAACAGCAAGAGGGTTCCTGGTCCGAATCCCGGCTGGGGCCCTTCTGTGTGGAGTTTGCATGTTGCATGTGCATTAATCGCCTTGTGTCTAAAGTATCTTACAGCCCCAACAGTCTAAAACTCAAACCTGTTCAATTGACTGTAATGTTAAGAAAAGGAAACTAAGCAAATCCCTTACATGCTTAAAAACAGCTGATATATATTCTGTGGATCATTCATTCATCTTCAACCTCTTGTCCCTGTCGGGGTCGTTGGGGGGCTGGAGCCGATCCCAGCTGACATCGGGCGTGAGGCGGGGTCCACCCTGGACAGGACGCCAGACTATCACAGGACACATCTTCTGTTGATTGACTTCTAAATTGATTACACGGTGGTGTAGTGGTCAGCACTGTCGCCTCACAGCGAGAAGGTTACAGTTTCGCATCCGCCCTTCTGTGTGGAGTTTGCATGTTGTCCCCGTGTCTGCGTGGGTCACAGTCCAAAGACGTGCAGGTGTTCGGTTCATTGATGACTCTAAATCACCCGTAGGTGTGAATGGTTGTGTGTCTCTGTTCGTCTCTATGTGTCCTGTGATAGACTGGCGTCCTGTCCAGGGTGGACCCCGCCTCACGCCCGATGTCAGCTGGGATCGGCTCCAGCCCCTCGCGACCCTGACAGGGGCAAACGGCTGAAGATGAATGAATGAATGTCCACTGTAATTTGCTGTGAGACGTTCCTCTGATCACTGGGATTAAAATACGAGCAGTAAATATTAATTTAGCCGTAAAAATCTCCCCTTCCAAACCAAAAAAAATACAATTAGTTTCAATTGGAGCTCGTTTCATTTTCGTTTTATTAGAAACATTTACAATACATCTTGAATCTTGGAAAAATAACAAAGAACCAGAACTAACATGGCGCAGATACAATAATAATAATAATAATAATAATAAAAATGTCTCCAAAAAATGTAATTCACAAAAAAAACATGTGCTATAACAAATAAACCTGCAATATCACACGCCGTGTCGGGCATGGCATACTGTAACAGAGTTCAAAAGACTTTTTTTTTTTTTATCCATCCATCAAAGTTGACGGTCAGCCACCGAGGGCCACGTTGGCCGACCCTCGTTCACTGTTCACAGAGAAACCAGAAACTAACGCCAGCTGATGCCGGCCCAAATACTAATGCACTACAACCACTATTAGACCGGTATGAAACACCTCTACTGTGCTGGAAAAAATTGGAAACGCTACCAAAGACAAACTGTCAGACTGTGTCGGCCTCTTTGGAAAAAGGTTGCGAGCTTCACCAGCGAGCGCCGCTTCAGTCCCCCGTCCTTTAACGTGCAGCAGAAAATGTGCCATTGTAGTGTGTTTTTGTCAAGTTTTCCGTTTCTGCATCGACTCTGACGCAGAAACGGTTCATTCATGAGATGCGAACAGTCTGTAATCAGCAAGAAATACAAAATCCAGCTCTGACGCGGGGACTGAAACGATCTCCTCGCCTGGTTCCAAACTCGCGTCCACGTCCCGGTTTTCCAAAGAGACTTCAACTATGAAAATCTACAGAGGAGAAACCGCCCAAGTGCGCCGACGCTAAGCGATAACGCGGGACCTGCGCCGCTTCTCCTGTCTAAGTGACCATACAACATACATGCAAGCTAGTACGTTAATGAACCTGTTGTGTGTGTGTGTGTATATGTGTGCGTCTAGATACATAGATCTACTACACAGTGCGCCCGCTGCCCTCGCGTAGGTGCCTCCGCTCCATCTGCACGCTTTCACCTAATGAACGCATTAGGGGAAGTCTCCTTCAAGCTGATTATGCTCCGTCGCTATCGATCGCGAACCGTCCGAGTAGTAGATGTAGAAAAATGTATGAGTGAAAGTGTGTACAAGTTAAGCGTGACCCTCTCCGCGCTGGAGAGAGGGTCACGGCTGCTTCATCCATTCCAAGCGTTGCAGTCGTAACATGTTTTTATACGTTCGATAAGTAAAAGCGAGTTTAGATTACAGAGGAAATGAGTTCTGCGTTTCAGTCAGTAACATGGGGTTAGTCGAAGGGGGGGAGAGGGGTTAACGGCAAGCAGCGCTGCACAAAGAGCGCCGATGCAGGAAAAATATAGAATCGAGGCACAAAAATTGATGCTCTGTGACTAAAATATCTCCAAATTCTAAAAAATATTATATTATTTTCTGTAATTATTCCGTTGTGAGCGCACTGGTGTTAAAGGTAGCGCACGTCTGAAGTTAAAATTTCAGCCGCGGGGAAACTCTCTCTAGTCCCCGCGTGACTCTCGTCCCGTCGCAGGGACAGGAAGTCCGCGGTGAAACTCTCTCTCGTCCCCGCGTGACTCTCGTCCCGTCGCAGGAACAGGAAGTCCGCGGGGAAAGTCTCTCTCGTCCCCGCGTGACTCTCGTCCCGTCGCAGGAACAGGAAGTCCGCGGGGAAACTCTCTCTCGTCCCCGCGTGACTCTCGTCCCGTCGCAGGAACAGGAAGTCCGCGTGGGAAAGGCGAGCGTCCGCAGCTTTCATAAATAAAACTTCTAAACTTCTTTTTCTCATTTTTTATCACTTAGTAGTAGAAACTGACCTCCCTGTGTTTAGAAATATATTAACTTCTTGTCATTTTCTTAATTAAAAAACAAAAATGTTCTCGAGGTTACTCATAAATATGTTACTTCATTTGTTTTTTTTTTGTACTTTTCATAAATAACATCCAGATACTGACTTTTTGTTTATTTTTATTCCTCTGCTTTCTATGAAATAATAACCCATGTTAGCAAAATAGATCTGAGAAACTGTAATATGTCTTTTCTTACTTTTTTTTTTTTATTCATTTTAAGTCACTTTCTATAAACGTACGTGGAAGAACTCAAATATAGTCTACGTTGTTTCGCAAATTCTCTCCCGAAAAAAACAAACGAAAAACTTAAAGCTCACTTGTAAATCGACGAAAACCAAAAAGCGTAAGGAGTGCATTGAGTCGAGTGGTCTTTTTTTAATCTTTTTTTGTTTGTTTTTGTTTTTACATTCAAATGCATTTCTTGCTCAATGTGTTTCAGACAGGTTGGTACAATTGCTTAAGTGCATCCATTGAAAATAAGGATTTCCTATCGCTCCTCCAAAGGGACTCTACGTAAATGCATAAAGACCTTTTTCATATCATAAGAGAAGAAGAACATCAACAGTTTCTACCATTACTATCATAGTAAGCTTAATACAAGAGTGTAAAAATAATACTAACAAGAACTTAACCAATCAAATGTCCCTAACCCGCCCCCCCCGCCCCGCCCGTTGTCGCTCCGCTCAATCCAAGAGTATCTCATACCGGGTGAGTTGGACAAATGAAACTTACACCGTAGCGTATTCTTAAGAGTCATAGTTAAACTTTAAGCGTCGATCGGTTAAACTACGCGGTAAATATATGATTTTTTTTTGTTCACTTTAAGGTCGTAAAGCTTTTTATACACTTCAGGTTTCAGGCTGATGAAGTTCTAAATGCGATCTTAACTCTTTTAAATCTTACCTAATGTGCTATATTTCACTAACATGCAGTCGAACTTAAGGAGACGGCTAATGGCTCGACGTTAACTCGCATCACAGTGCTGTCGTGTACACCATCACACTGTCGCCTTGTTCACGTCTAACTTTAAAGGGTCTCGAATTAGGGACTCAGCCTCTATTTTCACTGGCTCGTCATTGTCAACACAAAGTCTATTTCATCTCAATCACATGGGCAGTCCCTTATTATCTGAACTTCACCGCATCGAGGCAAGTTCAGAGAAGAGCAACGCGCCCCCTGGACTGGTTTCTCCCGTTAACCTAACCATGACAATAGACAGCTACGCCAAGGACAGCGTAAGTGCCAGGCTGTGCTTTGAGCTGATCTCTTTGGGGAGAGGTGAGTCTGTCACCGGCGCCTCTGTAGCATGAACTGAATCTTACAACACTGAAACATGATATGCCATAATTGTCACAGGTATCGATCGAGTGGCCTCTAAGACTTCTGGGTAAACGGAGTTCGTTCTAGCTTAATAATCCTGATTCCGTAAAAAAACAGACGCTAAAATAAGTTAACTCGAGCGATAAGTCCTGTCTCCTTTTGTGTTTTTTGTTCTTTGGCTATGTCTGACCTTTTTGTTTTTCCTTCTCTTTCAAAAACAATACAACGAGAAAAAAGGTGCAAAACGAGTAAAAAAACGAGAGCCGTGAAATCAGAAACTTATTATGTAAACAGAGATCATCTTAAGATATGCTTTAAGTCCGCCCTCGTGTGCGACTTCGAGACTAAGGAGGGCAAAGAGTCGACGTCGGCGACCGGTACGGTACATCACAGCGCGGCGTCCTGCCCTCCTCTTCTCACCGCTGTGGTTTTTTCCGACCAAAGCCTTCGAGACATCCGTCCGTCATGAGCAAAGTCACTCGCTCCAGACCTCGGTGCTCACGCTCCGGTCTCGTTGTTCGTTTACACTTTGACGGCGCGGCGAGAGTTCCCTCTTAAGTCGCGGAAAAATCGCAGTTTCATCCATTCAAGGAGAAGGACTCCTTAAGTTTGTCTCGACCCCAACCCCCCCGCGAGCGGATTTATACTCAACATAAAAAAATAACACGCAATCAAACGTCTTAAGACCCTGATGAACACGACAAGAACAATATTACTCATCCTGAAAGAAAGTTACTAATTAACCAGATCTCTGTTTCTGCTCTGGTGCGAATCCATGATGAATTTGAAGCAGATGTGAGACAGAGACGCGACGGTATCATCCCAATAATCAAGGTCAATTAGTGAATAGATTATTATTTAAAGAACTGACTAAGCAGGCCCCTCTGTTCACTGTCCCAGTATAGTCCTATTATTGCTTTTCATCCTAATATATATATAGAAACAGATTTATTCACCCGGGGGTTTATAACACACGCTATTCACTCCGGTTTCTTATTCGAGATTGGATTTACACATAAAAGGATATTCATTATTACAGTTTATAGTAGTGTCTGGTTAATTTCTCATCTATATATTTGGATGAAATACTACGTTAATCAGTTTAAATAATATGTCTTAAACGTATGGATCTATCGTATATACTATTATAGTCCAAGAGGATGACGGGACGCATATATAAAAAGATTTACTCTCCCGAAAAACGCAAAAAGACATTTTGAATTCCATAGGTTAAAAACACTGACGACGACCCCCTCAGCCCTGTAAAAATAATCAAAACCTCACTGTGAGCGGGGCCTTTGTCTGGATCCTCAGACCTGATACACATACTGTATTTACATAGATGCTCAGAGTGCTTTCCCATAAAGTACAATACTCATTAACTCACACGGCGTCCAAAGAGAGGGAGAATCTCCAGTAAGCCCTCTCCTCATTCAACCACCGCGCAACTCAAGGGAGTACGAGCGGGGGGCTAAACGCACGAGGGGTCTCCCAAGTCACCGGCACTACTATTAAGAAGAACGAGAACCACCGTGATACAACAAAAATGATAGGGAATCCTTATGTGCATGTCTCTCAAAGTCTCTGAAATGTCTTTCACCATCAGCGGTCGGTTTGGTTTTAATTAAACGCGCGTGTTTTTGTAATAAGGTGCTTTACTCTATATTTGTAAGTAAAGTGTTTTAAGAGCCTAATTTCCTGAATCCCTCTAACCCCCCCCCCACCCCGAACAGTTTGATTCACATTCTTCTCTCTAAAAAATAAGTACTTTAAAAAGTTGGTTTCAGGGGGGCGGTGCTGTGAAAAGGCCAAAGTCGCTACCTTTGTGTGTACGCACGCCGAAGCAACGGCGATATTTTTGATAAAAAACATTAAGGCGGAAAACAAAATAACTAAAATACTAAAGTTCAAAGAGCAGCGTCTCGCCGCCTTGAATGTGACTTTGAAAGCTTAGGCCAAACCTCTGTGCAAGTCCTCCATCCATAAAATCATAACTCTTCTTTATTTCTGCATCTGATAGATTTCAGGGTACTTTCTTTTTTTGCGGTCTGCTCCACGCGTTCGTTTGTTGTTGCTTTTAACAAAGGAGGGGCGTTTGCGTCCTGGAGGACACGATCTGTAACCTTTTTTTTTTTTGGAGACAGAAGCCGAGTTGTTCTCCGATAGGACACGAGAGGTTTCCTGTCATCACCCCGGGGCCGGCACGTGACGGCTCGAACGCCGCCACAGGACGCGAATGATCAATAAAATTTCCAGATCTGCATGGTTCCATTTTTTCCGAGCATGCTTCTCTTTCTCTCTCTCTCTCTCTTTCTCTCTTCAGCCAAAATGAATCCCACCTCCCTCCCCTCCTATCATTCAACAGCTTTAATCCCTACCCCCATCCGCTCTCCTCTAGCCCTCAGAAATCCCCAGGCTGGGGCTAAGGCAGACGCAGAGGGTGTGTAATTTGATTCAGCATGAGTGCTGGTTAAATGGGGCGTTTCCTCTGCTTTCCTGTCAATTACAATTGTCTGATTTCATTCTGGAAGCTCAAAGCGAGGGGCGCTGCCATCGGTGCCCACAGTGAAGGGGCAGCTGCAGGATGTCCCGTACAGTAGCGGGCTGACACCATCCGCACTGGCGCTGTCACACAAACAGGACCCCATCCACATATCAGGGCTGTGCTGCTGCTGCTGGGGAGCGGAGGGGAAGTTAATGCTGCACCCCCCCCCCCCCCCCCGTGTGTGATAAGATCCTGCATTTCTTTTGTAGGTGCGTGCACACGTTTCAGAATTTGTGCGGCGTGTTTTGCGATTTAACGTTGAAAACAGGTAACTGGGGGTGTCTCCTGATAACTGTAGATAATTTATTTCGCTCCTAAGCCTCCCCTCGTTTCACAGACGCTGCCAAATTCAGCTAGTGTCTTTCAAATTTGGTGTGTGTGTGTGTGTGTGTGTGTGTGTGTGTGTGTGTTTTTGGGACAAAAGAGGCCCCCTCTCCCCACTAGGGATAGCTCAGAGCAGCAGAAAAGGAGAGGAAAAAGGGGGGAGGAAGGGGCAAGAGGGAGTGGAAGGAGGGGGTCCTATTCGCCCAGCTGCATCCAGACCATCCAGCCCCTTCTGTGCTTGTAACAGTGGGGCGGGGCAGTAGGGGGCTCGCTGCGGGACCCTGTCCTACCCCTCGTGTAGGCTCCAGAGTCCCCACACGGTCCGCACCTGGACCAACCCATTTGCCTAATTATGAATGAGCAGATCCAGGCCGTGTCCGAGCACTCTACAGCCCAAGCCGCTACCGGGCCCCGGACAATGCGCCCCACTCAGAGAGGCCTTCGAAAGCAAACGATCAAACTGTAAGCGGGAGGGGGGGGGGGACATAAAAGCCACTCCCAAAGAAAGGAGAGAAAGAAAAGGGGGCTAGGCGAGACATCCAACTCGGGGTCACAGCTACAGTGTGCCATGAAACACCTGCTCCTGTACAGCTCTGCTAATTACAGGGGAGACAGCTGGCCCCTCGCAGCACACACACACACACAGCGCTGTTGCTGCTGGGGAGCTGGAGTTAGGATTACTGATTTGGGACTGTGTGTTTTTACAGGAGTCAACTATTTTAATCCGCCGCTGATTCAGGAAACAATTTAACAGTTTTTGCTCGGCTTCTGTCCGCGTCCTAACCCTCCTCTTTATTCACGGCGCACACCTCAGAGAAACGCGTGTTGACTGGAGCTCTCGCCGTGTCCTACATCGCTCAGCGACCGTGGCCAAATGACCACACGAGACAATAAAGCGCGGTTAAGGTGGCTTTGAAACAAGTCCATCGGGGAGACAGATATCGAGAACTAGCCAACTGGACGAATTCCAAGGCTTCGGCCTCAAATTAAATCAGTGCTTTAAGCCGACCGAGGAACCACATGCTTTTTCAAGTGCCACGAGGAGCGAGCAGTACTGAGTCTTTTCAACAAACTGCAGTGACCAGAGTGTAATCAATGGCTGCTGGAAAGAAGGTTTTACTGATACTTCATACAACTTTCATCTATCTGTGAATGACGAGACCAATAAATAAACGATGGAGCGCCCTATTTCCTTTTTTTTTAAGCATCGATCTGATTTATAAGACTTTAAGGTATAAGAATGAAATAAGGGGCTGTCTTTTGTTTGCACACGACTCCAATCTATTCACATTTTGTTAGAATTAATATCTATTTTGGACCGATTATAATCAAACCACGATCACAGTCGAACTGAAAAAGGCTGAATTCGCCTTCACGTCAGCTCCTGAAAATCTCGTGGTGTGATTGAAAAACCCTATTTTAGACCAAGATGATTGTAAGGTGCAATGGAAATTCTGTGTGTTTTCTCTCCTTCTAATAACGACATTGACGTTCCGGGTCGGTCAGGTGCAGATCGGGTACCTGGACAATCGTCCTCTTCCTTCCATATAAACCCACTTCATGGCAAAATAAAAAATTTGAATAATAAAATGTTCACATTACTGTCTACCTCTGCCTACGCTGTCGTCCATGAATGAGAAACAGCAGCAGTCCAAAAACTGAAGATGCAAGGTACTATACTTCTCTTATAAACAAAACTTTTATAAAATATATATGCATATATATATATAAAAGAAAAACTTAAAAATATTTCTTATACTTTTTAGTAAAGCAAGCAGTGCCTTCTAAAATATCTGCTTGATTGTTTGTAAATTTTCTGGAAAAACAAAAATGTGTATTATAATAATAATCATAATAACAGTAAATAATTATTGAACAAACACGGACGAAACTAATGATTAAAAACGGATGTGGTTCCTTAAGAGAATATTCGGATGGCCTGCGTGACCTGGGTGTGGCACACGGGGCACTCCGGGTGGTTGAGCTCACAGATTCGGATGGCACACTCCATGCAGAAGAGGTTATGGCCACAGGGCACCAAGGCAGCCGTCACTTTGCTTTCAAAGCAGGTCATGCAGTCCCGCACGGTGGCCGGCGGCGAGTCCGGCACTGGCAGACGGCCCGGGAAACCCTCGCCGGCTGAGGTGGGCTCGCTGTGGGCGCGGCGGGCCTGGGCGTGAGGTGAGCCTGACACGGCCACGATGCTGGTGACTGAAGAGTTGTTGTTGCTTCCGCCTCCGCAGGACTCGGTTAAGCCGGGGGAGAGTCTGGTCAGGGGGAGCGGGAGGCCACCGAAGCTCTTGGACCGCTGCTGGGCGTAGAAGGCCACCTGTTTAGGGTAGTCGGGGTCGCCCCAGCTCTGGGTACCCTCGGATCCAAAATAAGAGCACGGCTTCTCTCCGGAGCTGGAGAAGTTGCTCTTGTTGTAGATTCCCCCTCCCTCGCCTCCTCCTCCTCCCCCTCCGACCATGGCATCTGAGAAGTTCTGGCGGTAGCTACTGGTGAGAGGCTTGCGCTGGCCCCCCTGCAGCCCCCACACCTGCTGTAGCCGGCTCTCCAGACCACCGCTGCTGCCCGCTGGGCTGCTTCCACCGTTCGGCCCCAGACAGTCATTCTCATTATTGTGGTCGTGCAGGCCTCCTGTTCGGAAGGCGATGTGTGCTTCAATCTCCTCGCGGGCCCGCTCGGCGTTGCTTGGCGACCCTGTGATTTCAAAGACAGGGTCGCGGTCTCGACTGGGAGTGACGATGTATGTGCAGGTTTGCTGCTGGATGCGTTTGATGGTGGAGCCTTTAGGCCCCACTACCAGCCCCACGACACGGTATGGCACTCTCACCTGAATGGTGGTCTGACCTGGCAACGGTGTGGGCGGGGAGCCGCTAAACGACACCCCCAGCTTGTTGCGGGATGCCCGGAGCATGGAGAAGTGCTCTGCAGCAGAGATGATTTCACGGCGGGCCAGTGCAACATCCTCCTTCCGGCCAGTGATTAAAAACACCGGCTCCTCTCCTCTTACGGGGGTTTTGATGTAGGTGTTGGTCTTGGCCCTCAGGGCTTTGATCTTGCAACCTGCAGAGTCAACAACATACATTGTAAAATGAATAAGCATCATACACCAGGCGTTGACACATTGCGAGACACATTTTGTGACTCACAAATCAAGTGTAATGGTGAGAATACACTTTGTTATCAACCTAACGAACAGAAATCCTCACAATTTTGATTTATGCACCAATTGTGACCAGTTTAACTCGTCGCAGCTTTTTACTGGGAAAGGATACACAGAGTAATTACCATGATTTATGAGGTTTCCAGCACTTAGCATTAGTGTATCCAGTGCACTTATTTATTAGGGCTAAATCAGACACACAGCTTACTAAGAGATACATGGGTGTTACAGAGGCATTGGCCAGCGTCGACGTCGGGGCTTTAAAGACCAGATGCAACCACTTCCTGACCTCTCCTTGAACTTCCACACAACACAGTCGACCCACGTGTGCTTTTTGTGCCGTTTGTTGTTCTGCATCTGCGCTGTTTCTGATCAGACTGCGATAGTTTCCTCTGTCAGGGGCTTTTAAGGCAATCTCACTGTGAGAGAGTGCAGGTTAATGTTATCTCATGACAAATGACCTGACATTGTAATGGGACAGAACAGGACATAGAGTAAATCAGTAATTATTTAGGAGGAGTGTCGGGTGCGTTTGAGGTCAAGAGGAACACGTAAAGACTCTCCCTGAAGAATCACTCGGGTCAGTTCTCATTCACAAATCCAGGCAGCTTCCTCATTAAGACATTTATTGACGACTTCCTCGTCTCGGCCTCGTCTTAAAGAGGCCGATGCATCTCTACGGACAAACAGGAACCACCGGGCACCTATTCAGTGAACAAATCCCGGCTCATCACACCAGACTCCAGGTGCCTCTGATCACACAGCGCATCACTGCATTACCTATCTGAAAATCACAGCAGCAGGTATCAAAAGGCTCAAAGAAGCCTTAAGTTGAAGACGAATGTCGCTCTAATGCCACTAAATGGGCCCACTTTGTTCAGGAACACTTACTTCCCAGGGAACCGGAGTGCGGACAGAAGGATAGTGACGCTCTGAGGGTTTAGTATCGCTCATACCCAGGATCTGCAAATGCCCCAGACCTGTTCGTGCCACAGAGGACCAACGAGCAGCTGCCAAACGCCTCCTCTGTGACTACTTTGCACCTTTTATTTATCTGACATGAACGCCCCAATTAAAGAATTATCTGTCAACACAATCGGCGAAGAAAACCAGAAATTAAGGTCAACGGAGCCAATTTTATTTTGCAGCCGATGAACCGTGTTGTGAGGGGCGCCTGCGATTCCAAACATAAGCCGCCCTCGATGTGAGGAGCTCCAGAGGAAGGTACACGAGCATCCTCGGTAATCAACGCCTGTGACTCTGACAGGAGAATACAATCATACCCGAGCCTGTCCTCGTGGCCCGATGCTCGTGTTTACCAGATCCACCAGCGAAGAAGGGGGCGTGTGCGTACAGCAGACTAACGAAGGCCCCGAATCAGACAAACAGCTCCTCTCAAATCCCCCCAAATCAGCACTTCTTCTCGGCCGAGGCAAGAGGGCCCTCTCGCCGCACTGCATCCACCCTCCGGCCGCCTTCGGTTACCCCGTTAAAATGCAAAACTTACACTTCAGAGTAAAGAATAGGGGACGCAATGGGGGTACTCGGTAGCACAGACGAAATGCACAGAGCCACAACAGCGAGGGAGAAAGGGGCGTGTTAGTGGGGGGGGGGGGGGGGGGGGGGACGCTATCTCAACTCCTCAAAACCCCCTGTGACAATATTCGAGACCTGTTTGTTTTTCAGGATAAATCAGGGTTCGCTGATGGTGCCGTGCCCACCCTGCGGTCTTTGTGCTTCTCTCAGCCCGACCCCCTTATTTCTCCCTCTCCTGACAGGCAACCATGTGGCATTGAGAGTGTGCAGTGGAGTGGGGCTCATGAGGAGCCCCTTGTGCTGAGCTCCAAGGCGTGACTCCCATTCAGCTTTTAGATGCTATACTGCCCTCCCGTCCCTGTCCTTGTTTTTTTTCTGCCCCCCCCCCCCCCCCCCCCCCCCCCCCTCCTCTCTCTCACCCCTGGGTTCATCACAACAGATAACGAGGGGGTGCAGCCACGAGGAAAACCTACTTTCGGCTTCAAAAAACCAACTCAGGCTCGAGCTCAGCAGCTCAAATGCACGTGGATATGGAAGAGGGATGGAGTGAAACACCACCTGACAACATCTACACAACACATTCACCGCAAACCAGCAAAAACATGAGAATATTTAGTTTTTTTCTGATGTTTTCTTTTGTTTTAATGATTCTTAAAAAAAGGGGGGTTCCCATTTCCTGGTGCAACTTCTCGCTGAGTCACCCTTTAAGGCCATCCCGTGTGTCTGGCTCTGTCTTAACGCGCCCCTCCCCTCACCCCCACCCCGACTTTCACACCTTTGTTTGACAGCTGCTGTCATTCAACTTCAGCTCTTTGTTCAATAAAGAGGAAAAAAAAACCAAACTGTAAGAAAAAAGGCACAACTGTAACGTGTCTGGAATTGAACTTTCCAACTCCCCTCGTTTGAGGAGGGAGAGAGAGAGAGAGAGAGAGAGAGAGAAAAACAAGTGGACCACGCTTGCTCCATTGTCCAATTGTGTCACTGGGGCAGTGCGCAACATAAACAACGAGCTCAATACATATTTTTGGAAAGAGGCACCACCACCACCACCTCCTCCACCACCACCACTGAGACCAAACGTGTACATTTGGTTATTTCCTCAGCCATTAATTCAAAGTGCAGAGACATTCCTCTCTCCGCCGGCTGCACGTTGCCTTTTTTGAACAGTCTGGCGCGTCTCAGACGACAAAGGAAGCAAGTGCTCTCCGTGCTCCAGTGTGTCTGTGCGCCGTGACATTGATGGCGTGGATGTAGAATAATTCGCCCAGGAGGGAACGGGGGGGCTCTCTCTCTCTCTCTATCCCTCTCTCTCCCCTCTCTCTCTCTTTCTCTCTTCAGTAAAAAAAAAAAAAAATCACTCAAAAAGCCAAAAAAATAAATAAAAACACAAAGCGACGGCCCGACTTGTTTCAAACGCGTGCGCGTAACGACGAGTGCACGGGAACTTGCGAGCAGGAAAAAAAAGTGGGAGGCTGATGTCTCGGGGGAGTACAAAAAAACACGCGAGCACACACACACACACCACTCCCTTTTCTTTGTCAAATAACACCAGGTAACAGTTAGGGAACAAAACAGTAAAAAAAACAAGAGCGCACGGGAACGCACGGCGGGGCGGACGCGGCGCACTTAGCGGGATAAAAGCGCAAGTTTGGAGGGAAATAATTTGCAAGCCAGCGGTTTACCTTGTCTCCCCACTATTTCGGCCACATGTTCAGAGCTGGGCACTGGGACGCATTCTGTTATGTTGCAGCCTCGTCCTTTCGTCTCACTTGAGGAGCTCTCGTACAGGGCGCACAACTTGCTCTTCCCTTGCAGGATCGCCGTGTCCCCGCCACCTCCGACGTTGTTCGTGTGGTTGTGGTGGTTGTTGTTATTGTTACTCCGGTCCTGTACTCCTGTTGTTGGGGCTCCGCCGCCGTCCTCGCCTTCCCCGAGCCCCAGCAGAGACAACTGGCCCAGCGCGACCCTGAGGGCACGGGAGTCGTCTTCCTCCTCGTCGGGCGGCACAAGGAGACCTTCGCCTCCGAAGCCGGAGCCGGCCAGATCCCCGGCGAAGCCCCCATTTTTCTCCATGATCCCTGCTAGAACCAGCAGGCTAGGCATGGCTAACAAAAGAGTGTGTGAGACAAAGACAGGGGAAAGAGACTGGAGAAACAGCACCCGTGCCGCCTCCTCCTCGCCCCCTCCTCCTTCCGATTCCCCCCTTTGCGCTAGTCCCTCCCATAGACCGGCCCCCTCTCTCTCGATCCGCCACACTCTCAGTACAGTAGTCTCTCTCCGATCCGAGCTCCAGGCAAACGGGACACAAGGCCGTCTGCACGATGGATGGGGCGGGCGATGTGTTGCTCCACCCAGTCTGGTTTACACAGCTCCCCTCCTCGCCGAGACAAAACGAGCCGCCCTCCCGTTGTACCATTCCGTCTCAGGTTCCCGAGCCCGTGGCATCCCACACCGAGGCGCCTCCGTCACCTATAGAAAAAGGAAGAAAAACACCTCATCGGGGTTTTTTTTTTTCTCCCCTCCTCCTCCCGCACCGCACTCGCGTTCACGCACACTCGTCCGCAGGCTCGAGAGCTGCAGTGTTTAAAGCCTGAGCACCGCATTTGGGCGACTTATGTAAGAAAAGCCGGGATGTAAACAGTCGCGTCTGAAAAAGGGGCAAGTGCAGTGCGCACATGGCCGTCTGGAGAAGGATGATGTCAACTTTATCACTGAGAAACCAAAAAAACGAGCAGCTTCTGCATTTTAGGAGGGGGGAGGGGGGGGGGTCGTGGAGCATCTGACGGGCATTTTTGGGAGTTTGTGACATTTCTTTGAAAGGGAGGGGGGGGGGGGGTCCGCCCACCTTTATGTAGCCGTGCTTTGCGGCAGGTCACCGCGTTTTTGTCTACGGCGCCGTTGCGCATGAGGATGTTATGTATAGAGGGGGGAGAGGGTGTATTGGTGGTGGTGGTGGTGTGTGCGTGTGTGTGTGTGTGTGGGGGGGGGGGGTCTGTATACGAGGAGGAGAAGAGAAAGGGAGTTGTCAGACAGGCGTTGCAGACCCTATGCAGCGGGGAACATCAGAAAAGCCCTCGCACATTTCCCGTTAAGAAAAACACACACACGCACACACACACACACTCACACACACACACACACACACGCGGGCTTGCAGCAGCAGCAGCAGCCCCGGTGAACAAAGAACCGCGCCGTTCGTATAGACTCCCCAAGATGTCCTCGACAGAAACCACGCCTGACGGCATGGTTGTAGTAGGCTACAACACAAAGACTCAAACTGCAGCGATGCTCACTATAAGAATATTGATACATAGAAATCCACATTTTGACACAGTTAACCCTCAGTCAGACATTTCCCCTTTTTAGAACATTGTTTAGGTTTCAAACAGGTAGAAAAGTACCTGCAACTCCCATTCACTCGCACTCAAACCTGGAAATGTGCATTTACCTGCAATAAACCAATCAATACACTAAAGTGAGGGCATTTCACATGTGATGTAATTGTTTTCTGACTGGGTTGTAATTTATTACCACACTCCAGCATCAATAAAGCTTTGAGGAAACGTCGGCCCTGGTGTGTAAATTGCCACACGTGTGCAACTGATGTCCTCAAAGTGTCTTAACTGTAGTACCCATCTGTACATACATACATGCATGCATGCATGGTGGGATGTATGAGTGACGTAAGGATCTACCTGAATGACAAGGCGAACTCTGGGGATGTTTGAAAAACCAACAACAGCATCAAATGCTCCACTACTTCCCTGTTTGTTTTGATTTCTCCTCCTCACCAGAAAACAGAGATCTTTACACGTGTTGCAGGGAAACGCTGGACTTTGTGTTCACTGATATCTAAATTGCTGTTGGATGAAATTCCTGTGAAGTCTCTTGATGTGTTTGCTCCGTGTTCCCACGAGAGGAGGTGTTGAATTCACTCGGATAACTTGTGCATTTTAACCCCGTCCAGCAAATCCGATGTATCGCTCCCCCACCGCGTGTGGCGTTTTAACTGGGTTTCAACCGTAATGACAAAAACACACACACGCACGCACGCACACACGCCGCCTTCCATTTTGCCTTATATGACACACTGAGCATGGCATGTGACTCCTGGAGACATTCTGCATGAATATTTTAGCATTTCTAGTGAGAACGCCTTCTGCCTTTTAATAACACATAAAACGGAGCAACAGTGTAATCACAACACTCTTCAAACACCAGCTCTGGAAATAGAAACAATACAACTGTTGTGATAAAGTGGCACCGCAAAGACGGAGCAGGTGTATTTACATGTATAATCACAGTCTAGACGCACTCTCTGGGTGCCAATCAGGGACGGGGTTCGTTCCCCCGAGGTTGCGTTGCAGACGAGAGCTCGCAGGGAGACTCCTGGTGTGAGTCCAGGATTAAAAACATCCCCGCTCCGCACAATAACGTGGATGATAAAATAAAAAAAACAGCAGCAGGAGAACAGGATTGCGTGATAAATGAAGGAGCAGAGGGTGGGCTCAGGAGGTCTGCCCCCAATCCCCACCCCACCCGGCGGAGAGGCCAGGGGATTGGGCGGGAGCGTGGTTGGGATGGAGACGAGCACCCCACGCAGGCCCGCGAGGGCCAGCCTCTCGCGGTGCGCCGAATATGCCAAGAGGTCGTCTGGATTTCCATTAAATGGGGTCCTCTGGGAGTCCAGAGCCCCGATCAATAAAAAGCATGGATCTGGGTTAGTGTTTCTCCCCCTGCTGTCTGCCTGGATGTGTGAGTTTGGTGTGGCCCATTGGAGGCCTGATTGGTGATGCTGTTGTACACCATAACCTTGGTGACCCTGAACTAAACTGTCTCTGTTCTCTGAATGCACCGCAGCAGGTCTGGTTTTCATTCAGGCCTCACTGTCTATTGCTGTGGGCTACAATTGTCATTTGTACACTCGTGTGTGCGTGTGCGTGTTAGCTGCAGGATACTTGTGAAGCCCTGAGTGCTGAGGTCATGTTACTTGCACATAAAAAAAAAAAAAAAAACCCTCAATGATCTTGACCATCTGGTCGTCGGGTGCTGTTTCTCTTTTTTTCCCCCGGATGAAAGGCTGACTGGCATCTTTGGGGAGCTGCTGTGGTTTACTGTGCCGCAGAGACACTCACACACACACCGACCTCTTTGTCCAGGAGGCCGTGCAAATATCGCTTTCACCTATGGACATATGTGTCTCTCTAAAGGGGACAGGCTTAACAGGCTGTAAAGACATGTCTGAGAATCCCTAAAGGACAACCCTTTGACTTCCAGGGACAGATGTCCTTTTCAGGACTTTTCGGGTGCCCCGCTGTCCCTTGAATGAGGCTTGTGCGAGCACAAAGGGACGTGTTGGCTAAGCACCACGTGCCAGAGTGAGCGGGCTCTCGGGGATGATGTAAGACCTCATGCAAATGATACCACATCTTGTGCTCATAAGCTGACGAGAGCCGTGGGGTCGATCAGCTGACCTGACCCAACTCTAAATCCAGAGGCCACTTTGTGCGGGGCTTTTCCCTCCTCTGGTTTTCTCTTTTTTAACTTTTATTTGCTCCTGTTTGTTTTTATTTGTTGTGAGCTCTTTCCACAGTCGAGAGGACAGCAGCAGCAAAACAAGTGCTCACAGACGGACCGACAGCACATAATGATGATACAGTGGAATAAAAAATAGAACAATAGTTTAATAAAAACAGAGAGAAGTGGGTTCGGAGAGGTGCTTTTAAAATAACAACAACTCGTCACATTTAAAGTAACTGAGTGTTTCTTTTCTGCAGGTCGACCGACACACAGGGACCCAGGAAATGACGCCCTTTCATCCCAAACTCTGTTCTGTCTTTGGGGTACGTCGGCGAAAACCACCACATTAATCAAGCCCCTTTTTATATACAACACAGTGTCGTCAATGTGTGTGTTACACTCACAGATCTGACGCGTCTATTGTGTACGTTCATTCACTTTTTACAGTGATTTGGGACTTCCTCAGTGAGCGGTGTGACCCACGTGATGACACTAAAGTGGTTATTTTAATTGGATCTATTCATATTCAAGGCCCCGCATTGAAAAAAGTGACATTTCCAGGTGTCTTTGGATTAAGCTGCTACATAAATACAGTGAAAGTACAGGAAATGAGCGATCCACAGAGAGATGCTCCCGTGTTCAGGCCTTTAAACGAGGCATCAGGACTTCTGTACGTCATGATGTCATAGCTAGAGGTAGAAAGCGCTGTTACAGTCATCCCCCGGCTGCAATGACAGAACCGGAAACACTGACCAATCCGAGCAGACCAGGCTTTTTTAAGGAGGGGGGTCTTAAAGAGACAGGCGCGCTAAATCAGACACTCATTATGAGATAAATAAATGTGGTTTTGTCAACATTAAAGCCTGTAAATGTGTAAATGTTCTAGTGGAAACTGGAAAATACAAGCACCAACCTGAAATTGAGCATAATG
Organism: Echiichthys vipera; assembly: GCF_963691815.1. Lineage (NCBI taxonomy): Eukaryota > Metazoa > Chordata > Actinopteri > Perciformes > Trachinidae > Echiichthys > Echiichthys vipera. The sequence continues at coordinate 2,512,741 of NC_139833.1, forward strand.
TGGGAAGTTTAAATGACTCTGTCAATCATTTAGTCTATAAATGGTGATAAATGCTGAACACGTGGTTTCCCCGAGCTCAAGGTGACACGTTCAAGAACCTAAACGATATTTATTCATTCCTTTTCAACCTCTTGTCCCTGTCGGGGGCGCGGGGGGCTGGAGCTGATCCCAGCTGACATCGGGCGTGAGGCAGGGGTCCACCCTGGACAGGACGCCAGTCTATCACAGGACACATAGAGACGAACAGAGACAGACAACCATTCACACCTACGGGTGATTTAGAGTCATCAATGAACCGAACACCTGCACGTCTTTGGACTGTGGGAGGAAACCGGAGAACCCGGAGAAAACCCACGCAGACACAGGGACAACATGCAAACTCCACACAGAAGGGCCCCAGCCGGGATTCAAACCAGGAACCCTCTTGCTGTGAGGCGACAGTGCTAACCACCACACATTTGTGAAACTGGAACCAGAGAACAAATGCTTCGGTTTAACAAACACACGTCTGCACTTTTTCCATCTTTAAACACAGTTAAACACAAGTTCACCTGCTGCACATGAAGCTGGTGACCTACACACACGCTCACCTCACCCTCTACCGACGAACACACACACACACACACACACACACACACACACAGGCAGTGGGATGTTGTGATCGGGAGAGCTGGTGTCATCTGGGGGAATGAGTCAGGTAGTATGACTTCATTGCTTATTTCAGGGTATTAGGTCATCTCTCTCACTTTCTCCCCCCCCTCCCCTCCCCCTCCTCCTCCTCCCACCGTTGCTCTAATCACATTGATGCCGTAGTGACACGCCTAGTGATGAGTAAGGCTCACCTCGCCGCCTGCTTCCCGTACGGTGGTGATCTCACACGCGTCACACGAAGCTTTGAACTCTCGAAGTCCGCTGCTCGGTCGGTCGTCGCTTTAATCTCGGCATTCATTTCTCATTTTCAGACAATGTGTCAGTTGATGTGGATGCTGCTTCTGCTGACACAATGAGGGATTATGTTTTTTAATCTGCTAAAGGATTAAGTCACGGGGTCAGTATCACACCGTAGAATGACTAATTGGGTCACATTTGAATTACCGGGGTGTTGTCAGTGATTTATGATGAAATCAACTCACACCTGGTTACGCACAACGCATGTTTTTAGTACACAAAGTGTTAAAACCACTAATTTAAATCAGCGTTTGAATGTGATTACATACAATTTTAGACAAACCTTAACGCCCGTGGTGGAAAGTAGATAAATACATTTACTCGAGTGTCGTTTGCTTCAGCTGTGCTTCTTCTCATCACTCCTTAGATTAAGATTTTACACACAGAACATGTGATCACTTTATAGAATATGACACAATACAGAGAATAAAACAATAAACAACGACGATATATAAAGTCGATTCGATTATCTCCACTTTTACCGACTACGTTCAAATATAAAACTCTCTGGAAGGACCATTATGAGTCCTTTTAAGGGCGCACTCACACTGTCCCTACGTACCGTGCCCCAGGACGTTTCACGGCTAAAGTCTAGTTCCTTTGACCAGTGTGAGTGCAACTGTACCGCGCCTAGGAGCAGCACGCTTGCCGGCCACGCTTGGGAGAGGTGGGCTTTAGTAAAGCCTTTGCACATGTACGAGCGCGAGTGTGCACACGTGTACGAGCTTGAGGCCTAAAAGTGCTATATGCGACATTCAGAGTCAGGGCCGGGATCGCCTTTACGCCGCTCTTTCCTCTGACATCAAAAGCAAACATGGAGGTGGTTGAGCCAAAATGGCGGCCAAATGGCTAGAATACCCCTTGCTCACTGAGCGCTCAATAAGGGTTGACTTTGCGTTTGAAAGGGTTAACACAAGTCGAGGGTTGGGTCCATTTCAGTGTGAGCGGCGCTCTAGCGGGGTAATTAGCGCCCGGTCATTGGTAAGCATCGCTCCCAGGTTGTGACAGAGGTCATATCTGAATTTTCACGACCTGAGGTTAACCCGTGTTGACGTGCTTTGAATGGACAAGAGGGAAATTTTGTGGTTTATTCTACACGACATTTAGGGCGCACTCAAACTGTCCATCTGTACCGTGCCCAATGGCTAAAGTCTAGTTCGTTTGACCAGTGTGAGTGCAACGCCTATGCTTGCCGGCCACGGCCCGTTTGGGAGAGGTGGGCTTTAGTAAAGCACGTTTGCACATGTACGAGCACGAGCGTGCGCACGTGTACGAGCACGAGGCCTACGGCGGTTCTGAGGTCATTTCCTGTGCGCCTGTTGGGACGTAGAAAAAAGAAGGAGGGACCATGCGCGGACATTTAAAACAATGGCGGTGAAAGGTTCACGTTGGTGTGATGCGGAGGTGGAGTGTTTACTGCAGATTTGGTCGATGAAAAGATTCAAAAACAGTCGACAAGACGCACAAAAACTCCGAGGTCTACGGAAAGATCTGGAAACAAAGCCACGCATCGCCATGACGTCATCAATGCGTGTGACGTGTTACGGCGTGATGACGTATAGGCAGCAAGAAGCATTCTCCGAGGCCCAGGGAGTCTTCAGTGACAGATATAATGGGTAATGTCTTATAGGCACGTATACCTGATATTTTACATATCGATCGTGCCGTGGTCCAAAGGTAAAGGTCAGTGTCACCGGACCGAATATTTCATTGGCAGTTGGCTCCATTAGTCGTCGGAGGGTTCGGCTGCGGACAGTTCAAAGAGATATTCATCTGGAGCCACGACTCTCTCTGGGTTGTGCCCGGGTGTAGTGACACAAGAGCGATCCAAGTCTGTTCCAAAGGGTTCATTATGTCTTTAGCCGTCTCACGCCAATATAAAGGGCGAGCCCAGAGAAGATGAAGATGCTGACACGGCACTTTTTTAACCCCACTGCGTCCAGCGTTCATCCTGCCCCTGATGACCCCTCTGAGTACACTGGACTAACCCTAACCCTAATCTGATAAACCGGACTAAAGTCAATTAGATTAAATTAGTTCAATTAGCTCCATTTTTACCAGCTACAACAGTAAAAATGCTAATATTAATAATGCTAATAATGCTAATAACAATCAAAAAGACGATATAAATGTTAACATAATGTTCTGAAAAGATCAATTTAATATTATTATTATTATTAATAATAATACAATTATTAATAATAATAATAATAATAATAAAAACAATAGTGCTAATAGTGCAAATAATAATAATAATAATAATGCTTATAATAATAATATTAATAATAATTATAAAAATAAAGATAATAATAAAAATAATAATGCTCCTAGTAATAATAATAATAATGCTAATAATGATAATAATAAAGATAATAATAATAGTAATAATATAGTTAATAATAAAGATAATAATAATAGTAATAATATAGTTAATAATAAAGATAATAATAATAGTAATAATATAGTTAATAATAAAGATAATAATAATAATAATAATAAAAACACAATATATACGATAACATAATATTCTGAAAAGATCAATTTTGCATAATGAGTTTTTTTTACTTTGGATACTTTTGTTGATATTAGATTTAATTTTTCTCATGTGCCACTTTTGTTTTTATTGAAGTATTTTAAAATGAGGTGTTGCAGCAATTTCTCATTGACTCACAAATTGGTCTTTTTTATTCTCATTATTATGATGAAACAGAAACACTGTGTTGGAGCGCAGCTGTGGCTCTTTTAGTGTGTTTTAGTCAAACTAACGGGACATTTTAGTGTGTTTTAGTCAAACTAACGGGACATTTTAGTGTGTTTAAGTCAAACTAACGGGACATTTTTGTGTGTTTTAGTCAAACTAACGGGACATTTTAGTGTGTTTTAGTCAAACTAACGGGACATTTTAGTGTGTTTTAGTCAAACTAACGGGACATTTTAGTGTGTTTTAGTCAAACTAACGGGACATTTTAGTGTGTTTTAGTCAAACTAACGGGACATTTTAGTGTGTTTTAGTCAAACTAACGGGACATTTTAGTGTGTTTCAGTCAAACTAACGGGACATTTTAGTGTGTTTTAGTCAAACTAACGGGACATTTTAGTGTGTTTTAGTCAAACTAACGGGACATTTTAGTGTGTTTCAGTCAAACTAACGGGACATTTTAGTGTGTTTTAGTCAAACTAACGGGACATTTTTGTGTGTTTTAGTCAAACTAACGGGACATTTTAGTGTGTTTTAGTCAAACTAACGGGACATTTTAGTGTGTTTTAGTCAAACTAACGGGACATTTTAGTGTGTTTCAGTCAAACTAACGGGACATTTTAGTGTGTTTTAGTCAAACTAACGGGACATTTTAGTGTGTTTTAGTCAAACTAACGGGACATTTTAGTGTGTTTTAGTCAAACTAACGGGACATTTTAGTGTGTTTTAGTCAAACTAACGGGACATTTTAGTGTGTTTTAGTCAAACTAACGGGACATTTTAGTGTGTTTTAGTCAAACTAACGGGACATTTTAGTGTGTTTTAGTCAAACTAACGGGACATTTTAGTGTGTTTCAGTCAAACTAACGGGACATTTTAGTGTGTTTAAGTCAAACTAACGGGACATTTTAGTGTGTTTAAGTCAAACTAACGGGACATTTTTGTGTGTTTTAGTCAAACTAACGGGACATTTTAGTGTGTTTTAGTCAAACTAACGGGACATTTTAGTGTGTTTTAGTCAAACTAACGGGACATTTTAGTGTGTTTTAGTCAAACTAACGGGACATTTTAGTGTGTTTTAGTCAAACTAACGGGACATTTTAGTGTGTTTTAGTCAAACTAACGGGACATTTTAGTGTGTTTCAGTCAAACTAACGGGACATTTTAGTGTGTTTTAGTCAAACTAACGGGACATTTTAGTGTGTTTTAGTCAAACTAACGGGACATTTTAGTGTGTTTTAGTCAAACTAACGGGACATTTTAGTGTGTTTTAGTCAAACTAACGGGACATTTTAGTGTGTTTCAGTCAAACTAACGGGACATTTTAGTGTGTTTTAGTCAAACTAACGGGACATTTTAGTGTGTTTCAGTCAAACTAACGGGACATTTTAGTGTGTTTTAGTCAAACTAACGGGACATTTTAGTGTGTTTCAGTCAAACTAACGGGACATTTTAGTGTGTTTTAGTCAAACTAACGGGACATTTTTGTGTGTTTTAGTCAAACTAACGGGACATTTTAGTGTGTTTTAGTCAAACTAACGGGACATTTTAGTGTGTTTTAGTCAAACTAACGGGACATTTTAGTGTGTTTCAGTCAAACTAACGGGACATTTTAGTGTGTTTTAGTCAAACTAACGGGACATTTTAGTGTGTTTTAGTCAAACTAACGGGACATTTTAGTGTGTTTTAGTCAAACTAACGGGACATTTTAGTGTGTTTTAGTCAAACTAACGGGACATTTTAGTGTGTTTTAGTCAAACTAACGGGACATTTTAGTGTGTTTTAGTCAAACTAACGGGACATTTTAGTGTGTTTTAGTCAAACTAACGGGACATTTTAGTGTGTTTTAGTCAAACTAACGGGACATTTTAGTGTGTTTTAGTCAAACTAACGGGACATTTTAGTGTGTTTTAGTCAAACTAACGGGACATTTTTGTGTGTTTTAGTCAAACTAACGGGACATTTTAGTGTGTTTCAGTCAAACTAACGGGACATTTTAGTGTGTTTCAGTTAAACTAACGGGACATTTTTGTGTGTTTTAGTCAAACTAACGGGACATTTTAGTGTGTTTTAGTCAAACTAACGGGACATTTTAGTGTGTTTTAGTCAAACTAACGGGACATTTTAGTGTGTTTCAGTCAAACTAACGGGACATTTTAGTGTGTTTTAGTCAAACTAACGGGACATTTTTGTACCAAAGCATCAACATGTGAACATCATGTTAGTAGGATGATGTAATCGTGTCAGAGATACAGATAAGACACAAACACTGCTCTAAATGTGCGTCTTTAGGAACAAAGGACTCCAGGTGACCCCAGTCCTGCTCCGTCATTCACGGACATTATGAATGTAAACAAAACCATCGACAGCTCAATAACACAGGTCATGCAAAATTCATGCTCAGCTGTTGCATCATGATGAGCAAACCCACCAAGAGCAGCGTCTCTCCACAGGCACAGTCGAGTTGTTTTTAATTTGTGTTTTTTTGTGTGTGTTCAGAGTCAGTTTGGAATCAGGGGGAATCAAACCGACGGCACTATTCAACCGGGCCATCTGTACGCCGTGATAGTGGCAATCAGGCTGGTATCGCTGCCTTGAGGAATGGTCGTACGGTGCGATCGTGGTTTAATTAAATTATCAATTCATGTGAAAGCGTGCTCAGGTCAGTGTATCAATCAGTGCTAATGGGGGGGGGGGGGGGGGGGACCATGGAGTCACGGGGACCCTGAGGGGGGCCCTGAGGGGGGGTCCATGGAGTCACGGGGACCCTAAGGGGGGCCCTGAGGGGGGGTCCATGGAGTCACGGGGACCCTGAGGGGGGGCCCTGAGGTGGGGTGCTGGGTTAAATGATTACAAGTGTCGTTCACTTCGAGGTGGTGACAGCAACGTGTATTGGTGTGACTGTAGTGCATAGGAGGAGTGGGGAGTCCTCCATTTGTGAGATCGGCGGTTCAATCCCCGTCTGTGTGAATGTGACAATCACTGTGAAAGCGCTTTAAGTACATTTACCATTTATTGATGATGTTGTGGTTACATTCATTCATTCACCTTCAACCGCTTGTCCCTGTCCCTGTCGGGGTCGCGGAGGGGGGGCTGGAGCCGATCCCAGCTGACATCGGGCGTGAGGCGGGGCACACCCTGGACAGGACGCCAGTCTATCACAGGACACATAGAGACGAACAGAGACAGACAACCATTCACACCTACGGGTGATTTAGAGTCATCAATGAACCGAACACCTGCACGTCTTTGGACTGTGGGAGGAAACCGGAGAACCCGGAGAAAACCCACGCAGACACGGGGACAACATGAAAACTCCACACAGAAGGGCCCCAACTGGGATTCAAACCAGGAAACACCAGACCACTGTGTCGCCCCGAACCGAGTGTTTTAAATCTGTCAGTTGTGTTTTTCTTGGTTAAATAATGCATCAAACCCTGAGATCAACACTACGTTCATTCTGATTTCTCTATTTTTGAACTCCCCGTGTCCCACGCAGACACGGGGAGAACATGCAACTCCACACAGAAGGGCCCCAGCCGGGATTCAAACCGGGAACCCTCTTGTTTTGAATACAGGTAAAAAAAAATCCTCTGCAACAAAGAGAGAAACAGATTCATCAGGGTCTGTGATGAATTTACTCATATTTCTGTATATTTGAGATTACTTTGACCTGCCGAACACCTGGAGATGTGTTCGGAGAGTGTAGCATGAGATGTTCTCATAATGTTTTCAGCAGGATTTGAGTTTTTTTGTTCACTGAATGTTCTTCAGGGAGACACCCGAGGCAAAATACATCATATTTTCATGCACCGGTCAATCTTGAGGTTCTGAGCTATTTTTGCCGCCTTAACTCGTCTTCTGTTAAACTACGGTGTAAAGAAAACACCTCAAATACACATTTTGGTGTTTATTTAACCACACTTTGTCTATTTGTGTCTGTAGATTTCTCCTAAATTCACTCAAAGGTAAATTAGATTAGGCCTCATTTACATATTTAAAGAAGCATCTATGGAAAAGAAGAGAAACCATGGCTAACCAGAGGAGGAGGTCTGAGCCACCAGGACCAGGACCAGGCTGGGACTGGACCATGGCTAACCAGAGGAGGAGGTCTGAGACACCAGGACCAGGACCAGGCTGGGACTGGACCATGGCTAACCAGAGGAGGAGGTCTGAGACACCAGGACCAGGACCAGGCTGGGACTGGACCATCTCTAACCAGAGGAGGAGGTCTGAGGCACCACTTATCTCCAGTTTACAATGCTGCCCTTTCATCCCTTCATTCAACGATCCAACCTCAAAGAACAACTGTTCACAAACGTCCTCCTGTGACTCCAACAACGGTCGTTAAGACTCAATAGAGCATTAACCCAGTCCAGACCTACTTCCACCAACGACTGGACCAGGACCAGGACCAGGACCAGGACCAGGACCAGCACAATGAAGTCCAAACCTACTTCCCTCCAACGACTGCCACTCTAACGACGGTCGTTGGCACTTGGAGCACAAAAGGTTTCAGTAACATCATCGGCCTTGTGAGAGGTTAAATACCTGGATCTCCACACCAGTTAGTTGGACCAGTCCCAGTCTGGCCCTGGTCCTGGTCCTGGTCCTGTCCCAGCCTGGTCCTGGTCCTGGTCCTGGTCCTGTCCCAGCCTGGTCCTGGTCCAGTCCCAGCCTGGTCAGATGCGTACATGAACTGATGAAGCCTCTTGGATGAGAGGTGAAACGTCTTCCTACACAAATAACCAAGTCCCTAGGGAGGCGCCCAGGGTTCATCCTTACCAGATGATCCTGAACCACCTCAACTGGCTCCTTTCAACGCAAAGGAGCAGCGGCTCTACTCCGAGTTCCTCACGGATGCTGAACTTCTCCCCCTCTCTCTAAGGGAGACTCCAGACCCCCTCCTGAGGAAACAGAGATCTGTGATGTTAGGGTGGGCTAATGAAAGCAAGTTCCTTTTTTTGGTTGAAATTGTCAAAATATGATGTAATTGTATTTTACATCTGACACCAAACGTTCCAGTTTGCTTCCCATCTGTATTCTCGAGGTTTTCACAGAGAGGTTTGTTCATGTTTTATTCAGAGCCTGATTTATACGACATTTTATTACTAAGAACACCGAAAAAATAGTTTCTTAAATAGCTGTTGCCAGCATCTAAATGATTTATGGAGTGATGCAAAGATGTTTCCAAAATCTTCTAATACGTCAAGAGATGAAACACAGAGTCTGAACCTGGTGTTCACATTTCTGTTCTGGGAGCGTTTGCAAATGAGCGCATATTTAATGAGATAACGCCTCATTTGCATATTTAAACGTAACATTTCAGAGACCGTATGATACAGAAATGATGTGTCTTAATGGAAGTCACCAACTGGGGAAGATTCATGGTGATATCCTTTAGTTAGTAGTTGTAGTGTCTTCCCTAATAACCCTGTTAACATCCCCAATCACATCACAGGGACGCCTCCTTACTTAGGGCGCACTCCCACTGTGCCTCCGTCCCGTGCCCCGTGCTTTAGGGTCCTTGTCCCCCCCTCCAGGCCCGTTTGTACTCACACTACCTGGGCCTCGGAGAATGCTTCTTGCTGCCTATACGTCATCACGCCGTAACACGTCACACGCATTGATGACGTCATGGCGATGCGTGGCTTTGTTTCCAGATCTTTCCGTAGACCTTGGAGTTTTTGTGCGTCTTGTCGACTGTTTTTGAATCTTTTCATCGACCAAATCTGCAGTAAACACTCCACCTCCACATCACACCAACGTGAACCTTTCACCGCCATTGTTTTAAATGTCCGCGCATGGTCCCTCCTTCTTTTTTCTACGTCCCAACAGGCGCACAGGAAATGACCTCAGAACCGGCGTAGGCACTTACATACATCAGATAAGCCATAAAACAGTTTTTTTCGTGCAACAACTATTAACAAAGAAAGATAGAGTCACTAACAGTCGGACATGGCAAAGCAGCAACAGCGTAGTTGGTGAAGCCAGAGTTTATTAAAGAGTGTTTTAAAGACTTACCTACTGGCCCCTGTACCAGCTCCTCTCATAGTAAAGTCCATTCAAGTGGATTACCAAAGTCAATCCCAAAGGAAGGAGCCCATTGGTGCTTTGTTGTGTGTGTAGGGACTCTTCTCATGCTGCTGCAGAAGTTTGGTGTCATTTTCAGCAGCATTAGTGGTTAAAAAAGACCTTTGAATGCCTTCACCGTGCTGCCCCGAGCTAATAGGCCCATTCATCTGTTACTGACTCTACCTTTCTAAGTTAATAGTTGTATCAAGAAACACTAAAACTGTCTCGATGGCTTATTTGATGTATGTAGGTGCTGAAAAAAGACCATGGGGCGATTTTTTTACACTTTAAGGAACATTATTTCTGTTGAAATGAAAAAAAAAAAAATTCATAAAATGTTCTTTGAGCTTTGGTTTAAGCAAAACATTCATCTTATAGCCTGTAATAAAAATACAGATAGACAAATAGATACAAAACAATAAACATCCATATTATAAATGACTTTTATCTGGTTTAAAAATAACAAATCTGACAAATATCAAACTGTAAAGGAGCTTTTTTTAAAATCATCTAAATGTTTCATGTGTGCACAGACAGCTCAGTCTCCGTGTCTCTCTCATATTCACTAAATCAACATGTGTCACAGCATTAAAACTTCATTAAAAACCACCTAATGATGTTTGCACAGAGACGCGGACCCAAGCGTCGCGTCCGGCCGCCAGGTGGCGCCCCCGGGCTGCCTGGTAATTAGCAGAGATTGGCGGACTAATCAAGTGTGCAGGAGGTGCAGGAGGTGCAGGTGGCTGTCGGAGAGGAGCTCAGCCTCAGGTTTACTCAAAGGAAACCGGGCCCGGTGGATGAGATCATGATTAACTCGCCTGTCGACATTTTCAAAGGGCAGAAGTGAGCGCGCACAGGAGGGGGACGTGCGGGGAAGCTTCTCCAAAGAGACGCGGTGAGTCAATACATGTCGGAGTGTAAATATCTCCGAGCTGGGAGTCTATGTGTTGTGTTCGGGGGCGTCATTTATTGTCTTAAAGGACACGAGCCGACAGGGCTGTTAAACTACCCCGTGAACTCAGTGACCGGTGCGGAGAGAGAGGGGGAGAGAGGGGGAGAGATAGAGAGAGGGAAGCGCACGTTTCCATTCAGGGTGTCAGCCAGTGGGTGGCGCTTAGGATCTCCTCTGTGCAAGGGAACTTGTGAATGACTGGAGGTGGAGGAGAGACAGCAGGGCCGACAGGGGGAGCCAGAGGGACGCAGTGTGAGGGGGCTGCAGCGTCATTCATGGGGAGGGAAGTCTGCAGGGACGGACCCCCAGAGGTGCAAGAGGCATTCAGATCCTGCAGAGTACCAATACTGTGCAAACACTTACCTACAAGCAAAAGTCCAAAGTACAAGTACTCATTGTGCATACTCCAAAAACACATCTCTCTTAGTATTTTGAATTTGAGTGTCTGCAGCGTCATTCATGGGGAGGGAAGTCTGCAGGGACGGACCCCCAAAGGTGCAAGAGGCATTCAGATCCTGCAGAGCACCAACGCTGTGCAAACACTACATGCAAAAGTACTCATTGTTCAGTGCATGTTTTCCTGTCAGTGTTTCACTATGATGTTGTTTTTGGATTAATATCACTGCTGCATTCATGTGCATGTTGCATTTGACTGCTGTAGATGTTTAAAGTGCTGATTTAACTCCTTTATATAAACTGCTGGGTGCTTTAAACCACAGCAGTGCATACTCTTTGTTTGTAGCAGATTACAATTTTACATACTCAAAATACACTTCTCTGTTAGTACTTTGAATTTGAGTGTCTGCAGCGTCATTCATGGGGAGGGAAGTCTGCAGGGACGGACCCCCAGAGGTGCAAGAGGCATTCAGATCCTGCAGAGTACCGACGCTGTGCAAACACTCCACTACAAGCAAAAGTACTCATTGTGCAGTGCATGTTCCCTGTCAGTGTTTTACTGTTATGGTTTTGGATTAATATCACTGCTGCATTCATGTGCATGTTGCATTTTACTGCCAGGTGGTAGTTTTACTTCACTCACACCAGGTCGTAGTTTTACTTCACTCACACCAGGTGGTAGTTTTACTACACCAGGTCGTATGTGGAGACAAGTGTGGCTCCAGAGGTGTGACTGTTGACCCCTGGAACACCACACACACACGTTTGAACTGCACTGTAGTTGAGGGTTATTCGGCCTGGGCGCGGCTTTTCTGTCCCATATTCAGTTTCCTCAATCTCCTCCTGGGACGGTGCACTTCCTGGTGTTGCTGATTGAAATAAAGAGACAAGCTTCTGATCTCCCCTCCATCACGGCTTTCTGTTCGTTTAGACGCACAGATGCAAAACATCAGAGATCATTTTGAAAAGTCAGGACCACGTGGAGAGATTAGATCTCCACACTGGCCTGGGAACGCCTCAGGATCCCCCAGTTAGAGCTGGTTAATGTGGCCCGGGAAAGGGAAGTTTGGGGTCCCCTGCTAAAGCTGCTGCCCCCGCGACCCGACCCCGGATAAGAGGCTGAAGATGAGATGAGATGAGATGATGTAAAATGAATTTACATAGGACTTAAGGCTGCCGTGATCACGCGGAGAAGAATTTGCATGGTAAGCAAATCAAAGGCTCCCAAAGCAACTGTTGTTTGACGTTAAAGCAAATGTAACGTGTAGAAATGGACAGGATATCACGCTTTACTTTGAAAAGTAAGGCTCCTGTGTGTCGGACAGGGTTCCAGTCTCTTTAATAATGATTAATGTAGATTGTGTGAACAATGGCCTCTTGAACAGCAGAGATAACGCGCTGAGAGGCTGCTCTACAACTCCAGCTGCTGAGCTACAAAGCCCCCTCAAGGACGCCTGACGTGTTTCCCAGTAACTGACCGCGGTGGTTGTCAAGTGAGGCGTTCAGTGTGTCGGTGAAGTGTTAAATTATATTTACACATTATCTGAAAATGAATCAAAACACAGAGAGAGAGATAGAGATGACACTGTCACGGTCAGGTTTATTTCAAACATGTAAAATAAGGAAACAAACGACAATAGAAGGAACAGCACACGCACACACACACACACACACACACACACACACACACACACACACACACACACACACACGGCAGATTCAATATGGAAATTCCCATAAGCCGCAAATAAATGTCACATGTCCGAGTAGGAAGTAGTTTCTAGTCAACAATTAAATCATATTCATGAAATATACAACTCAAACTGTTGTCCTCTCATCCATTCATTCAGTCATCTTCAGCCTCTTGTCCCTGTCGGGGTCGTGGGGGGCTGGAGCCGATCCCAGCTGACATCGGGCGTGAGGCGGGGTCCACCCTGGACAGGACGCCAGTCTATCACAGGGCACATAGAGACGAACAGAGACAGACAACCATTCACACCTACGGGTGATTTAGAGTCATCAATGAACCGAACACCTGCACGTCTTTGGACTGTGGGAGGAAACCGGAGAAAACCCACTCTTGTCCTCTCATGTGCAACCCAAACTCCACCCTGTATCAAATATAACTTAAAGGCTTACCTCACATTCATCCTACCAACCTTTCCTCGTCCCTATTCCTCTTAAAAATATCTATATTTCAAATAATCTTGATTGAAAACTGATTCATATTTGCATTCAGCCCGTTCCACAAATGGTAAGGCACACACTCCTCATCACGGTACGAACACAGCTGTTTTTATTAAAATGAAATTTCCCTCTTTAATTATAGCCTCCTCTCTCTGTCTGAGAGCATTTTGCATGTTACCGGGCAGAAAAATGGTTCCTAGCAGCTCTACCAGACGTTAAAGATACTCAACATTGTTCACTATCCTTCTTTTTTATCGTATACTGCGTGATGATGATTGTGCGGTGCTTTTGCAGCCGACACAGGAACTCGTACAGGTGATAAGGGACGCAAAGAGCCGTTCCTCAGGTTTAATAACCTGGCCCTGACGCTCTGTTTACAGAAGCCCTACTTGCTTCTGACAAACTCTCGACGCGTCCCCTCCCACAGCAAATATTCTCCATGCTGAAATCCCTATTTGTCATCGCTCCTTTCCCCCGGGAGAGCAGCGAGTTCATAGGCTCATAATGAAGAAGGAAAACCTCCGGATTGCACAACGGGCACGCCTCTTTCTCTCCCTTTTTCTTTTTTTTGTGCTGCCCTGAAATGCACCAAGAGCAGAAAAGGGAAAAAGACGAGGAGTGAAACGGGGACAGGAAGAGAGCTGAACGCTAACACGTGGTTCAGGACTTGTGTCTTGTGTCGTGAGCTGCATCCCAGTGCGTCTCGCCTCCTCCCGTCCCCCGTCTCTTCACGACGTGTCCAAACTCCCAAGTGTGCCCAATGCATTTGATCGCGTAGTAAAATCACGGTTCACTTTTTTGGCTTTGCATCCAAACAATCCACGTTGATTATGAACTTCCTCCTCTTTCCATCTATTTCAGAACTGCTGCGGTGTCATGTCTCGCCCGGCGTGTGCACGACAGTAATGAGAGCAGATGGAAGTGCGTCCGTCTGGGCGCTAGAATGATTCGCTGTGGGACAGAGAATTAATCAGCAGCTACTTCTGTAATAGATTAAGAGTCCAACATCTGCTGCTACACGCTCCTCGAGTTGTGAATATTTTCTGCTATTCTCACTTGTAATGTTGCAAACTGAATATCTATGAGACAACAAGATGCTAGGAGCAGCAGACACTTACTTTTCTACAGTTTGATGGATTTTTGTGCACTGGTTCTGGTGGAGATGTATTTATTTATTGATGTAAAGGAAAACACAGGTGATAATCAACCATATAAAGATAATAATACGCCCCCCCGATAGAAAAGCAACCTATTCTATTCTGACTTTATTCTCCAAATGTCACAACATTGGCCCCAATACTCTGTCATAGTCGAGACCTCGGCCTTTAACTACGAGTCGGGTTCTTGCAGTTCTTTCAAAATAAAAGTCCTCTGCTATTTTCATGTGTTTATTGAGGAAGGACAAATGCACAGGCTCTTAATACTGAGGGGTCCCCCCAGGATCTGCACCCATGCCTTTATGTTTGTGAACAAAGTTTCTTTTTAGCCTTGAAATGTGTTGCTCTGTGTTACGTCCTTGTAGAAGAGGCTGCTAAAACTGCAAACTAACCAGATTTGAGGCGTAATAGGGGCATAATTGGTGTCTTTTAATCATAATAAGCAGAGTTTGTTATTGATCAATCATCTGCAGAGTTGTTCTGTAATCTGGGAGCCGTGTCACTTATCTTTCCGCTTCAGGGAGCTAGCTTGCGTCATACCTGAACATCCGTGTTTCCACCGGACCGCGTTTGGGATGTGATTTTATTATTACTGTCACACGCAGACGGCAGCACACGAGGAGGCCCGAACTGGTTTGGAGAGTCGTAAAAAGCTCTTCGAAGAGAGACGCTTGGGCTGCCAGCCAGGCATTCCTGTCTCGGCCTGACTCCCATGGAAACCCAAACTTAAAACAGCGAGACAAAGAAAGAGAGAAGGGGAGAGAGAGAGAGAGAGAGAGAGAGAGAGAGAGAGAGGGCGGTAGACCAGAGAGGAGGTGGCGAACAAGTGAGCTGTTTGCATAGAGATGCGTGACTCAGAGAGGCAGCTTCAGAGGCTGACGACGTCTTTCCACTGGAAGGCCAAGCTGCAGCCAGGATACTCCCTGAGCCACTGGACCTGCCCCATGCCCAAAAGCAGAGACACTGTCTTGCCCCTTGTTTAACCGCACACACGCACACATACACACACACACACACACACACACACACACACACACACATGCACACGCACGAGTAGACTAACCTCTATTTCCATGGTGAGGAGCTATATACACGCACAGAAATACGTCTTTTTCCCTTGCATCAGAACTTGATTGGACCTGTGACTCCATTAACTCCACCCAGAGGAGATAAATATAAGACCAGAATCGACTTGGTTGTGAGTGTCAGACCTTCAGACTTCAGAGATGACTCGTGGGAATTCGTCCATCCCTCACTGGGGATATGATGCAAAAGCTTTCTGGACTTTCTCGTCTCTGGATTCAGTGGACGAGCTCGCCGACGGGTTATTTTTCTGCCATGGATAAAGACACAACTCGGCTATGAGGTGATAAATGATTTCCATGTACCTTTGGACTCGCCTGATTACCTTCTGAGATGTTGACAAGGCTATCTCCTCTATCTTATCATCATCGGATTTTGTCATTGCTGCGTAAAAAGTGAATCTAAAATTCCTCCTCTGGCTCTTTTTCAACCCGAAAAGTGGGATAAGAATGTATTGTTCACAGCAGCAGGGAGGAGCAGGGTGAGATCGGCACATTCACACACTCTCACCCACCCGGGAGCTCCTCAGTATCATCAGTGGCACGGCGTTGTATTGACAGAGCACTTGCACTAGTGGCTGAGGTCAGTCTGTGTGCGAGGGCTCAGTCTGTGTGAAATGAGAAAGGAAAAGATAGAGCCAGTGCAGTGAGAGATAAAGCTCAGCAGCTGCAGCAGTGTGTGTGTGTGTGTGTGTGTGTGCACACAGTCCAGCCTGACTCCTCCTCGCCGCCCCACCCTCCCCTCGGTCTTGTGCTCCCGCCCCCTCTCTCCCTCTTCAGCAGTAGGTACATGTGCAGTGAGCGACAGCTAGGAGAGCAGTTCAGGGCACCAGCCAAAGGCGCACACACCCACTAGCAGAGAGCTAGACTGCATTATTCAACGGATCCTCTTCTCTACGCTCCTCTAGGGTATGACACACACACACACACACACTCAGCAGCAGATACACTTCTGGAAAGGTCCTGTACTCTCACTTTTAGCCGTTTCAGCAGGCTGAAGTCGAGAGGTTCCCACACAGCCGAGGTAAGGTTCAGAGAGTCTGCTCAGATTTCTGTCTCTCCCTGTGAGACGTGTTGCGTTTGCTTCCCCTGGCAGACGGCGTTTAGTTGCTGTTGTGCAAATAATGGGCTCATAATACCGTGCTTGTTTAGCTTGTTGTGCCGTCAGAGTTGGATTCATTTAGTCCGAGAGTGTTTGTGGAATAACTTTGTAACTTTAAAAAGTTGTGGCTCATTTTACCGCCGGCTGTTGTAGAAGAGTGGGACATCACACAGCACCTGTTCACGCTCGCCACATTTCGGGGAGCCTAAGTGGATGCTTCATTTATTCAAAGTTAGGCCAGAGAGTACTTGTGTGGGTGTGTGGGTTTGCTCCTGTGGGCGTGTGTGTGCAACATGCATGTGCGTGCGCGCCATCCCACCCACATGGGGCGTGCATGTCCTTGTGTGCACTTTTTGGTGATGGGCGGTGGAGGGGCGGACGGTCCACCCACTGCCGAGCAGAGCTGGAGGAGGCTTTCCCGCCGTTCAGTGGGAAAGGGCTCTCCATGGGCTGTGGGGGTTAGCTGCTGAAATAAGATTCAGTTAGAAGTCACTCCTGTTGAGCCGCAGCAGCAGAATAGAGCTCTCTGACATAGACACAGTCATCGTCCTATTGTGTTTTATATTTATAGGTTTGCTCACATTTGCCATGTTGTGTTCAGAGTCCATTAAAGATTTCAAAGTTTCCACATCTACCTCTGCGCTCTTTTTATTCATCCTTCTGTCAAGACGAGACCAAAGCAGACGTATGTCCTTATCGGGGCATCCTGCAGCATTTGTTGATATTATGAGTCAACACTGTGGTATGTCGGTAGATGCTAGTGCAAGTGATTGTGTGTGTGTGTGTGTGTGTGAGTGATTATCACTGCAGAACGTTCTGTGGGAACAATTAGATTTGTGTTCTGCCTCCGTTTTACCCAGAATGTCATGTGGGGAGCAGAGGAGGGGGATGTTTTTTATTTACTTTGGTGTCCCTGGCTACGGCTGCATATTTAACAGTAATTATACAAGTGTTTAATTTGGTGTTTGCGAGTGAGCCGAAGGTACGGGTTGATGTTCGTGGGAAATATGTTTACTCAGGAGTAAACTGCATAAAGTGGCTCAACTGCACCTACAACAATTTAGTGGAGCCGGAGGAAAGAAGCGGCGTTAAAACGGGACGCAGTCAAGAGCCTGAAAAGCAGGACAAGGGCAGGAAAACAGTGGCACCTTTTAAATAAAGTAACAGGGGTTTTTTGTATCCAGAAAATCTTTAAGTCCCATAAATCACAATTCTGTGCAGGAGCTCTGCCTCTGCAAAGTACTTCTAATCCCACACGGTTGAAATACAGTAGGTATTAAATGAGGTTTTATAGATGTGCTTACTGGATGGAAAAAGCATCCTGGAAGACATTATCACGCAGATCTGTGTGCAGACGCAGCACCGAAGGCGTGCTGCCCAGAAAAGGCTCGAGGTTACGCAAGGCTGAAACATTTCTCCACTGTATCCTCCATTAAAGTTTAAGTGTGATCCACCCCATGATGTGTCAGGGAAGGCAGCCCAGATACTATAGTTTTCATTA
Organism: Echiichthys vipera; assembly: GCF_963691815.1. Lineage (NCBI taxonomy): Eukaryota > Metazoa > Chordata > Actinopteri > Perciformes > Trachinidae > Echiichthys > Echiichthys vipera. The sequence goes on from NC_139833.1 coordinate 2,530,839, forward strand.
ACTCTTCTTCTCTCGACCTCCTCCCCCACAGCCAGTGACTCACCCCCTCTGCACCTCTTGCTGAGCCATTATTACCATGGAAACGCCAAGCCAGAAACGCACCAGCCGCGGCGCTGCCTCGCCGAACCGCATCACCAGGCTGCAGGAGAAGGAGGACCTGTGCAACCTCAACGACCGGCTGGCCGTCTACATCGACAAGGTGCGCTCGCTGGAGTCCGAGAACGCCGGACTGCGTCTGCGCATCTCCGAGTCGGAGTCCTCCGTGACGCGCGACGTGTCGGGCATGAAGGCGGCCTACGAGGCAGAGCTGGCCGACGCCCGCAAGACCTTGGACCAAGTTGCCAAGGAGCGAGCACGCTTGCAGCTGGAGCTGAGCAAGATCAGGGAGGAGCACAAGGAGCTCAAAGCCAGGTAGGAGGAGCATGCGGAGGGAGGGGCTTGAGAGGGAGGGGCTTTGTTACTCCAGTGTGGTCACGAAGTAGATCTCACATCTATCGTGTATTTATTATTGTAGGCAAACCGCACACACAGTTAGTGTTCTGAGCATCTCTCATTTGTCTCAATGCACCGGTTCATTCATTTGAATAAAAACAGACTTTTACGCAGTCGTACTTCAAAGTCAGCAGAAGCACCTGGAGCCCTCCATGAATCTTTCAGCTTGTGTTGATGACAACATTTGTTCACTGTTGTCTGGTTCCTTTGTGGGGGGATTCCCTGCCTTTGTAGCGACTGATCCCACAGTACCACGGGAACGTTCCTGTGGCTCTGACGCACGAGAATGATGCGCTTTTTACACGATGGGCCAGTAGCACAGAACAGAATTATGTTTTTTGTTTGGTACGTTTCTAACAGAAGCTTGTGTATCAGCTGTTTGAACCAGAACTCCTGTTTCTTGTCTCTCTCACATTAATCTGCATCAGTGAAGAGTAAAGGGTTGGGGGCTGCCTCAGGACCATGTGTGGTCCCCCTTCTGTCCGTTCAGTGACGGACAAACAGACCGAGCTTCCACTCCTACTTCCTCCTGTAATGTTCACCGTGTTCCAGTCGAGCTCAAGTCCAACTTCATTCACGTGTGATGTGAAACTCAGCGTGTGTAAAGTGTGAGTGTGGCGTACCAGTCTGTCTAGGCAGCTCCTCTGTTCCCAGTAAGGCCAGGTTCAGCTCCTGGTAGAGGGTCTGCTAAATTATATGTGACACACTTCATGGTATTATTATTCCAACATTGCATTATGACCCTGTGCTTCTCTGTGGCACATCAGCCGGGGCTGGTTTGTTCCTGCATTTATGTTCCTTATTTTTTTTAAATGAGCTCCAGAGCTCAGAGTTTAAGGCTCTGTGTTATTTTTATGTTTCCAAAACATTTGAAAGTAGTGGTTAAGACGCCAGTGCAGTCAAAGCAACTGAGCATTTTCACCTCTTGTGTGGTTGGTTCCTCCTGTTCACACCTGTTGTTCAGTTCAGCTGAGGTGGTGCAACACCCTCATTTTCTACCAGAAACGCAGTGTGAAGAATGCGGCCTTACCCAACATTAGCCCCGTACATTACATTCCTGATGGTTTAGTGTGTGTGTGTGTGTGCGTGCGTGCGTGCGTGCGTGCGTGCGTGCATGTGTGATTGTGTGTCTCGTCAGTTGGGACACCTTAAGCCCCCGGGGATATCTGAGATGACGCACCTCCAACCAAACGGGCCACACCTTTAATACACAGCCGGCTCTGTGAAGGTAGAACTTCTGCTTTAATCTTTAACACAGCGTAATGTGGCACTAGGGACAGAAAGGTAGAGTTCCCACCTGTAGCACTTTTAATGCAGTTCGATCATTAACGCATGACTTACAGCTTCGTAGTGCCGCAGAAGTCTTAAACGCAGATGTCATGTTTTACTGCCGTGCATCTGTCAATCAAAGAAATAAGTGAGTGATGTCGTGCAGTAGTAAGGGATAATCAGTTATATCCTTCGTCACTGTTGTAGTCAGTGATGACGAATGTGTTAGGAGTTCTTCAGTGTTCATCTCCTCTTCTTCAAAACAAACAAACTGTGATTTTAAAAACTGGTAAAAACACTGAACAGATATCAGTGTTTCTCCGACGCTGGATGAGGACCAGGTGCCGAGCTGCTCAAACTATTTTTTTAACTTTAATATATATATATATATATGGTAAATGGACTTGTACTTATAAAGCGCCTTTCTAGTCTTCTGACTACTCAAGGTGCTTTCACAGTGTTTGTCACATTCACCCGTTCACACAGACATTCACACTGATGGCGGTGGACATCTACAGACCATCTAATGTAACCATTCACACCACATTTACACACCCATGCGCAGCACAGGGAGCAATTCAGGGTTCAGTGTCTTGCTCAAGGACACTTCGACATGTGGACCGGGGGAGCTGGGGATCGAACCTCCAATCTCTCGAATGGAGGACGACCCACTCTGTCATAAAAGCCACAGTCTCCCACATCCTGTAATTGCATCATTAAAGGTTGATATTTTAACCTTACCTAACTTGGCACTGGGTGTATTTGTGTGTCTGTGTGCGTGTGTGTGTGCGTGTGTGTGTGTGTACGTGTGTGTGTGTGCGTGTGTGTGTAGAGTAATTACTGATTAACGTCAGCAGTTGTAGTCTTAGGGGGTGCGATTATATTCTTCCTACTGTGTCTTTTGAGGTGAGAGGAGAGATGCTGTAGATTTAGCACGCATGTTGGCACAGTTCAGCTGTGATCGCAGCTCCTCAGCCGAACGTCTGCACATCAGACTGCAGCCGAAGGCCTCAGCCGGCCGTGGCTGTCGAGGAATGTGTCAGTGTCTTGGCAAAGCCGAGGGGGTCTGAGAAAATGGACCCACAGAATAGAAAGTATTTGTACCCACTCAGTACATTTGCTCACGTCAGACTACACGTGCTGCTTCACAGTCTGCGTTTAGTAGCACAGAGTGTCCCAGAATATAAAGGTAGAGACATTCAACACACAAAGGCATATTTTCAGTGCTGGAACAACAGTATGTGTGTGTTCAGTTTCTCCAATCAGCGCCATTGTGTCATTTTCACTACGTTGACGTTACGACCTAATGGGAAATGTGAAGCATGTGGGTGCGGTTCGGCGCCGATGAACAAAACTGTACGAATCCTGCAGGAAATGTGCTGTTTTTTGAATGTGGCCCATTTTGTTTTTTTGCGTGTCTGCCTTCATCGTTCCAAGCTCCGCAATCTATGCTTTGTGCATTTACACATACAGTAGGTGGACGATATATGTGTGTGTGTGTGTGTGTGTGTCCTGAAAGTTATGACAGAACAGTATTATGCATTTTCCGTTCCCTTCAAGAATATCCCCCATTGTTCTCGCTCGTAATTCTCCAGCTCCTTGGCGAGAGAAGCCCCAACGGCTCCCGCAGCGACACTGTTTTCTTAAGGAAGCCGTTCTTTTGACGCATGTGCGGTTGAAAGGAATCACTCGATCCAGCCCCGGCCGGCTTTATCTGTCACACTCTAGCCAGGGTGTTTGGTGTTTGGTTGCCATGGCGCTCTGAGTCTTGGCTCAGCCTCGTGGCGGGGGCGGTGACTCAGAGGTTTTTCATGGCCTGTGGAATGAGCTGACTGCGGAGTCACTCTAACAGGAAGTCAGGTTTATTAATACACACTGTGATGGGCTGCTTTGACCGGCCCGCTGAGCTGAGCTGAGCTGAGCTGAGCTGAGCTGAGCCGAGCTGAGGTGGTGGCGGTGGCGGCGGCGGCAGCAGCAGACGGTTTCGCAACAAACACCCGACAACTACGTCTCCCAATATGGCGACTTTTTGTTGGTGTCCTTGGTTTTTCCCCTCGTGTTTGACAGAACACACAACAGGTGGGGCCGACGCTGCAGTTCAGTTGACTGGACACACCTGTTTAGCCTAAAGGCACGACACTGCGTCTCTTCACACACATCTTTGTATTCATGACTGCTACCGGCAACACATGGTTTACCCCCCCCCCCCCCAACTCCTCTACCTCCCCTTCTGAGGGAAAACCTCATGCTGTCGGGCCAGAACGCCGACCATCCTCCATGCAGCACTATTCGACTCGTGAATAATTCAAAACTGTCGGGAGAAAAAGATGCACTGCACTTGGCAAAAGCAGGTATGCGAGGAATGAAGTGTAAACCTCGGAGCCAGGTATGCGAGGAAAACAAAAACCGGTGAATATGAGCCCCAGAGCTACAGCGGGAGCTCCCGAACTGTGCTCACAGGTTTGTCAAGACCTTGTTCAGTCATCTTGCCCTTTAATGCTGAAATAGTGCGTCTGGCGGGCGTCTCATGCCCACTGCCCTCCAGCTGCGCCGCTGGCTGTGAACATGAGTGTGTGTGGGGGAACTGGCTCATCAGTGTCACTGGCTGGACTCGTTCTCTTAATCCTAATGCTGCACCCAGGCAAAGCAGAGCAGAGCAGAGTAGAGTAGGGAGTGTTTACAAGTCACATCTCTGGTATTTTTTGACAAAAGACGTGCGCGCCGACGTGCACTATAGAGCTGACGCAGAAAATTATTATGCCACCATTTCAATAATCAATTGAACCATTTTTTCTTGAATTAAAATGCCAAAAAATTCACTTTCCAATTCCTCAAATGTAAATATTTGCTGGTTTTTGTAGCGCTCCATGATGTTATATTAAACTTGAGGAAATACTTTAAACCATTTTTGACTTATAGGGAAGGACCCAACACCGTTCATCTGTGCCATGACACAGAGTCGAGCCATTTGAATACGTCAACGTGGCCTTGTGATGAGCATTGTCTCATCTCATCTTCAGCCTCTTATCCGGGGTCGGGTCTCGGGGGCAGCAGCTCCAGCAGGGGACCCCAAACTTCCCTTTCCCGGGCCACATTAACCAGCTCTAACTGGGGGATCCTGAGGCGTTCCCAGGCCAGTGTGGAGATCTAATCTCTCCACCTGGTCCTGGGTCTTCCCCGAGGCCTCCTCCCAGCTGGACGTGCCTGGAACACCTCCCTAGGGAGGCGCCCAGGGTTCATCCTTACCAGATGATCCTGAACCACCTCAACTGGCTCCTTTCAACGCAAAGGAGCAGCGGCTCTACTCCGAGTTCCTCACGGATGCTGAACTTCTCCCCCTCTCTCTAAGGGAGACTCCAGACCCCCTCCTGAGGAAACACATTTCACACGCTTGGACCATTGTGACATAATGAAAATATCCTGAAGCTCTAGTTTCTTTATTACTGTTGTCTTGTATCCAAAGTGAATGTCTCTCCTTGATCACCTCCTTTGGTCAAAGTCTTTCTGATAAGGGGGAGACTCAACTGTAAGGCTTGGAAAGTAAACTGCCAATCCCTCCCTTCCCTTCCCTGGATCAGATCTACTTTGAATACATAAGAGGAAAATAACCTGGGCTCAGCCCCACCTGTCTGCACAGTGTGGTTCAGGGTGTGGCAGCAGGTAGACGAAGCGAAGTCCTTTTGAAGCAATGTTTTCACAAAAAAATGTATTAAATAAATGCTGTGGCAGACACAATGTGGTAGAACGTGTCCAGACGCAGCAGATACAGCAAGTGTGCGTGTTCTTGTGCTGTCGTCGAGGACTGATAGCCTGCGGAGAGCACAGCAGGAAGTGCTCTTATCTGGTAGAGCATCCCCATTTCCTTTCTTTGGAATAATTGCTGCGTATTAAACGTGTGCTTTTGCAGTTGTTGTTGTTCTCTCTGCTTCAGTTGAGACCGTATTCCCTCTCTTATAATAGCACATGTTAGATGTAAAGCTGTATTCTGACCTTTTCAGTTGTTACTATCTGGAGACTCCATCTGCCCCGTGCAACCCTTCACATATATGTTATTGTCTTGATCTCTGAGCTCCGCAGTAACAAGTAACACACTGATATTTACGGTGCAAAGGAAACAGACCTTTCACACTAAGCAACGCACACAATGCCATAAACACAAGCTTTGTAATACTCAGCCAACCTTCATCCAGAGAGGAAAAAGGGGAAGTAACACGGGCAGAGCGAGATGGAGAAGAGGAAGAATGTGTGTGATATTAGTCACAGCTGGAGTCTCAGTGAGTAGTGTTACTATATTTAACTCCAGGGAAACTTCAAATGCGTTTCTTAGGTGATGCATTACACATCTGTGCTATTCTCAGGCCGTGGTGTGGATAAGGAGGACTCGTTCAAGCTGCTCCCGTCACGTTTGTTGAGATAAAATGTTTGTCTTCAAAGCTTCTGCCTAAAATGGACAAGAGCGAGCCTGCACTCTGCTTCCCATCGTGCTGTTGAGCCTTTTCTTTTTTTTAAGTGACGATTTCTTTCAAGTGTCTTTTGGCGACAGTTTCCGCATTACTGTCGTTGGTAAAGCAGCTCTGACTCCACGGGAAGCTGTTAAGTTATCTCAGGATGCACTCACACTGTCCGTCCGTACCGTGCCCCAGGACGTTTCACGGCTAAAGTCTGGTTCCTTTGACCAGTGTGAGTGCAACCGTACCACGTCTAGGAGCGGCACGCTTGCCGTCCACGGCCCGTTTGGGAGAAGTGGGCTTTTGTAAAGTACGTTTGCACATGTACGAGCACGAGCACAATCGTGCGCACGCGTATGAGCACGAGGCCTACAGCGGTTCTGAGGTCATTTTGTAGTGGTTAGCACTGTCGCCTCACAGCGAGAAGGTCCCTGGTTCAAATCCCGGCTGGGGCCGTTCTGTTATGTTGTCCCCGTGTCTGCGTGGGTTTTCTCCGGGTTCTCCGGTTTCCTCCCACAGTCCAAAGACGTGCAGGTGTTCGGTTCATTGATGACTCTAAATCGCCCGTAGGTGTGAATGGTCGTCTGTCTCTGTTTGTCTCTATGTGTCCTGTGATAGACTGGCGTCCTGTCCAGGGTGTACCCCGCCTCAAGCCCGATGTCAGCTGGTATCGGCTCCAGCCCCCCACGACCCCGACAGGGACAAGAGGCTGAGAATGAATGAATGAATGCTCCGTCATTGTTTAAGTGTCAGTTCCCCCCCGGAAGCTCAGTGTGTGCTCTTCATTCATAACTGACTGCATCGACACAGTAAAACGCCAGCAGCCTTTATAAAACATCCTTTATCCTTCAGCTCCAGTCACTATCGCACCAGTACACCCTTTTCACAGGAGACATGTTGACTTGCCACAGGTGGAACTAATTCAATTAACAATGGATTAATCCCAGTGAGTGTCCCGGTACATCACGCTATGAGGCAGCACGCACAACGCCAGGAGCCTGGAGAAACCTTGATTAATGTTTTTAATCGCACCAGAATGACATCGACCAAAGCGTCTGCTGTGAAAACAAAGTCTTATTTCTTTCCCAAAATGCATCAGTGGTACCCTCTCAGGTTTGAACGTGGAACAAACTCCAGAACATTTGTTATTTCAGGCTCCGTGTCATGAGTCCTGCTCCCCGAGGCTGCAAACCTCCAGCGGCTGGTTTCACTGTGCTGCTGTACGTCTGTCCCTCATGCCGTTTGATCACACGTCCCCTCTGTTCTTCTGGCTGCCTCAGGGAGGAGTGGATGCGGCGGTGGGGGGGGGGGAAACCCCAGCGTCCCCTGCGATGATCTCAGCTTGTATTGTGTGACGGCAGACAATCGTCTGTCACACGGAGTCATGCCCTGAGCAGATGAGAGCGCGGAGCACAGCCTGTGAATTTGGGTGTCATCCAGCGGTGATGTGAATGAGATCGCTCGTTCTAAAGTGTCACAACACTGAAGACACTCTTTCATGTGGAATAACTAAAAAAAACACAAAAAGGTCTTCTTGGGTGCTTTGCATAAGAGAGCTTTAAATAATTTAAACCTGGATTATCTGAGAGATGCAGTCGTTTGGGACGGTTTCTCCTGCTTAAGTCTCTCTACAGTGTTGTGTGACATTAAACAGCAGCAGCAGCAGCTGTGAACCAGAATCACTGAAAGCTAAAAATTGATGTATGAAAACTAAGGATAGGCAGGAACTAATGCACGACACAATACATTTTTATTTCAGTACATTACGGCTACAATTTACAGTTGGGTGATATGATCAAAATCTGCATTTCATCATGCGGTATTTACTGTATATCACGGTATATCATGTTTTGGGGTAATTATCGTATTCTCCGCACTGTAAGTTGCACCTACAAACCTTCAAATGTCTCAAAAGCCGACAGTGCTCCTTATAACCCGGTGCTCCTTATATATGGACCAATATTGAGCCACAACAGGTCTCAACTACGGTGAGCAGCCGCCGACTCTATTTTCCCCCGTAGAAGAAGTAACGCGCGGTGCATGTTGAGATATACGACTGTGTGAAGCGTGCCGTTTCATTTCCATGTGTGTGTTTGTGTAAAGAGCCCAAAATGGCTCCTGTTAAGAGACACGCTTACGATGTGCGTCCATCCCGTGCCCCGTGCTTTAGGGTCCTTGTCCCCCCCTCCAGGCCCGTTTGTACTCACACTACCTGGGCCTCGGAGAATGCTTCTTGCTGCCTATACGTCATCACGCCGTAACACGTCACACGCATTGATGACGTCATGGCGATGCGTGGCTTTGTTTCCAGATCTTTCCGTAGACCTCGGAGTTTTTGTGCGTCTTGTCGACTGTTTTTGAATCTTTTCATCGACCAAATCTGCAGTAAACACTCCACCTCCGCATCACACCAACGTGAACCTTTCACCGCCATTGTTTTAAATGTCCGCGCATGGTCCCTCCTTCTTTTTTCTACGTCCCAACAGGCGCACAGGAAATGACCTCAGAAACACCGTAGGCCTCGTGCTCGTACACGTGCACACGCTCGTGCTCGTACATGTGCAAACGTGCTTTACAGAAGCCCACCTCTCCCAAACGGGCCGTGGACGGCAAGCGTGCCGCTCCTAGACGCGGTACGGTTGCACTCACACTGGTCAAAGGAACCAGACTTTAGCCGTGAAACGTGCTGGGGCGCGGTACGGATGGACAGTGTGACTGGGCCCTTAAAGACACAGCTTCTGACGGGCTGTGGGCATCTCTCTGTGGTTTAAAGTTTGACACTCTCACAGTATTTTTAGAAAACCTTAACCTGCTATATAATTTAAATAAAAGACCTTGAAATCTCACTTTTTACACTCTGGAACCTGTCGTGACTCCATTTCATGTCCTTGAAGAGCGCTCCTATAGATAATGTCAGTTGGTGCCATAAGGCCCGGTGAGAGTATTTGTTCTCTTGGCATTAAACAGAATACTTTGGGATGGGAAACAGATGTTGCAGGCCTGTAAACATGCTGAATGGCTGCTGTATGGAGCCGGCCCTGTTGAGTTTATTGGCGCGCAAGTAATGAGAGAGTCGGTCTTGGACTTCAGCGGACCAGAACTTGGTACCAAGCAGAGCATTTGGCAGACTGAAGTGTGTGTGTGTGTGTGTGTGTGGCGTTTATAGAATTAGAGTTTCCATAGCGCCTTTAGAGCCGGCCAAGCCCTCGATGACTCACTCGCACATGGACGGGGTAAATCACTTTAAGATGGTGGGACTCCAGATTCTCTTTCCTTCTCTCTCCTTCTGCCCGAAGGAACCGCCCCGTTGGGGAGTGGGCAAGGCTGGGCGCGCTGTAACCTCAACCGGCCCCTTCCCGTCTGGTTAGTTATGTAACAATTGTTCCGTTTCCAGCTCTGAAAAAAAAAGCTCATTTACGGAGCTGATGGGATGTTTGGAGCACGTCTACTATATAATCTAAACACGGCGCTGACTCTGTGAAGGAGCTCTTTCAACTCCGGATCAATGTGAGACGCCTCAGATGTTCTACATTAACTGCTCGTGTGTGTCAGGACAGAGGAAATGTGATTGGGAGCATCTGGACGCGGTTCCTCATCAGCTACAGTTTGTTGTACTTTGCTAAAATAACTGGAGATGCTGATTAGTGCCATTAAAACTCTTTGTCACCTGCGTTTTGTGCCGTGTAGTGCACCACTCAGCTATTTTACTGTTTATCTTCCCTCACACACACACACACACTCACACACTCCTCAGGTTCAGCAGGTCCTTGGCAGATAGTTAATGCCTGTTTTAGTTTTTTTAGCATGTTGCCATCGGGGCGGGGTTTGCCACAGAAAACAGGACGCAGGGTGCCAGAGTTAAGACAATCACAGGAAAGTCAGCGCAGCATAAGTTTCAGTCTTTTACAGCTCATCTGACACTACATGAATTTTCCTGATGCCAACTCCACCTTTAGCCTCGGGCGTGTGCTGCTACAACACATTTCTCTCTCTGTTCGGCCCGTGGAGCACTCACCAGTGAGTTCGTCTGCGTTTCTGTACGTCTGTGTTCAATGCCAGGTCGCGTGAGAGCGCTCGATCGCCTGGCCCGTCCCACAACCACATCTTGGTCTTACTCCAGGCATCGTATCCTTTTCTTTCCACTCGTACGCGAGCAAACGCTAAAGAATGCTGACCACAGCTCATCATGGTCTCATAAACGCCACATGGGTTTTGTTTAGCTTGAAGCTAACGTTAGCAGCACTCTTTCTACCCGTGGAGCCTCCATTGTGACTCAGGGCAGCTGGAAAGAGCGCCGTGCCTCATCGGAGGGGAGGCTACAACACAATCTGTGACACACTAGAGAGGATTCTTGTAAATGCAAATGAGAATTATACTCTAGGATGCAAATGCAGACACTCCAATGAATGTGCTGCACCACACAGGCTGGTGTGCAGTCGGTCTGTGCTCGTGAAGTCTCTTCTTGACGTTCCTGTGCACTGGAAACTGTTATAATGCAGCTGAACCTGATGTCTGAAGGATCCAACGTCTTTTAAGTGCCTTCAGGCTCAGCAAAGGTGCATTCAAAAGATAATTATAGATGGTTTATGATTAATTATCATCTATTTGTAATCGCACACAAAGATGTGTTTCAGGTTTGATCACCTAGCGCCGGGGTGAGTGTGCTGGATGATCCTGTATACCAGGTTTATTTGTGCCGCCACACCGATGCACAGCTGAACCGAGTGCTGTAATTCTTCAATAGTCAGCAAAATATATAATATTGTTGTCTGGGAAGAGCGCCGCGGTCGAGTCTTGTTTGAGTTTTCACCTGAGAAACCTCAGTTTCGTGTCACGATGCCGGTGAGGCAACATCCAGCTCTCTTTAGAAACCGCGGCACACGACTGTGTACGACCCCTCAACCATTTATAACACTAATAATTGTGCATTTACAAAATTACACCACCAAACATCATGTTTTGTTTTTTATTCTTTGTACTCCTGACCGTAGAATACGACACTATAAATCCATTAAAAGGCCGAGTCATGCAAAAAAAAAATACTGTAATATGCCGTGAAATCTGCCGAACCTAAGGGCGCACTCACACTGTCCTTCCGCACCGGGTCAAAACCGGTTTTTCGGGTCAAGCCTAGTGCGTTTGACCAGTGTGAGTGCAACCGCTCCACGCATAACTGCGGACAGCTGGCCGTCCATGGCCCGTCTGAGAGAGGTGGGCTTTAGTAAAGCACGTTTGCACGTGTACGAGCACGAGCGTGCGCACGTGTACGAGCACGAGGCCTACGGCGGTTCTGACATAATTTCTGTGCGCCTGTTGGGACATAGAAAAAAGAAGGAGGGACCATGCGCGGACATTTAAAACAATGGCGGCGAAAGGTTCACGTTGGTGTGATGCGGAGGTGGAGTGTTTACTGCAGATTTGGTCGATGAAAATATCGCCATGACGTCATCAATGCGTGTGACGTGTTACGGCGTGATGACGTATAGGCAGCAAGAAGCATTCTCCGAGGCCCAGGTAGTGTGAGTACAAACGGGCCTGGAGGGGGGACAAGGACCCTAAAGCACGGGGCACGGGACGGAGGCACAGTGGGAGTGCGCCCTTAAAAATACTTATTTGTGGTCATACCGCCCGGCACTATGATGCACTGCGTATTGGACACAGTATCTACCAACAAGTCTTATCTTGAATCATCCTCAGCGTTCCTTATCTTCCATCCCACATTAATGTGTACTCTGGTTTATTTCATGACACTGTAAAACTGTGAAATGTAAAGTGAAAGGGCGAGACGTCTGAGTTCTTGCACAGCTCTTTATCATCACAGATAAGGTAAAAAAGTATCTTGTAAACTAACACAAAGACTGGGCAACCGACGGCTGACTCACTCTCAGATGAATCATCCACTAATCACGCAGGGAGGAACAAGGGCTGTTTCATGTGTCGCTTGGTGTCTGCACACACACACACACACACACACACACACACACACACACACACACACACACACACACACACACACACACACACACACACACACACACACACACACACACACACACACACACACACACACACACACACACACACACACACTCTTTTTCTAAAAGGCGGGGCAGCTCTCTCTTTCATCCGTTGTTGACTGACGCCGTGTTTGAGGAACTGTATTAACAAATGCAAATCGACGCTGGCATGAATGGCACAAAGGGAGAACACACTGTACGACCAGAGTTTGCTTTGGAGACAGCTTTAACAAAACCCTGAGCTCGACGTGAGAGAGCATCGCCTCTCCTCTCCTCTCCGTGTCCCCTCCCTCTGTGGTTGCCTCGTCACAAGTCAACTCCCTGAAATCAGACACGCTCGACATTTGCTCTGCTTTAAGACCGAAGACACTGGAAACTCTGTTCCCACCATGCCACATGTGGATGTGTACGGGTGGCCCCTGGCAGAGGCTACTTTGTTGTCGGTTTCTGATGATTTATCACACACACACACACACACACACACACACAATCCCTGTTATTGTGTTCTCCATCCCTGCAGAGACACAGGAAACTGTCATGTGCCAGCCTGTCGTGTTTATTTGACTGCATATTTTTGGAGGAGTTGCACAACACACTTGGAAAAGCACAGTTGACTTGAGCGAGCAGGCCTAAACGGATTCTCCACCATTGTTTTGCAACCTTTGCTTGAGATGCTGCTGGAAACGTCTCAGTTCACGAGTGTCTGGATCAACTCTTACCTGCTGTGTGTTAAAGTTAGTCTGCAGTAAGTGCGTCGCTGCGTCTTAGAGGTTGTGTGCAGACCTTTTTAATCTACGGACTGAAGTTCATCAGGTCGAAGTAGCTTTCAAATTTCCACAATTAGTGCTGAAACGATCCGTTCACGTACTGGAAATTAATCTTAATTAAAATTAATTCAATTGAATCATTAATTTTAAGTAAAAAATCAACAAAAATTCTCTAAATTGAATCTCTGTTCCTGGTCTCCTCTAAAAGGGGAAGTCACAGTCATTCATAGAGATCCTTAAATTAATTAATTTCCCCATTTTAAATAATTGTTATTGTTTGATTTTGATTGTATTACAAAAACACAGCTGTTGCCGTGACACTGTGGGTTGAACAAAAACCATTTGAAGCTCTTATTTTTTTTGTCTCCAGGAAAATATGATTGAATATATTTTTCCCTGACGAGGAAATTAACTGATAAACAGAATAAAAAATATTGCAATATGAAAATGATGATTAGTCGCAGCGAATGCTTCAGAGAAGGTGTTTTTACTGTAACGGCCCATTAACACAGTGTTAGACCGCAGCATGTTTGTCCCAGCTCTATTTCGGGGCCTCTGTTTGTTTACAAAGACCCACATTCTTCAACAGCCTTCCTCTTAGTCACCTTCTCCCTCCAGTGCTCTCCGCAGAGCGCCGCGCTGTGATTGGCTGAACTGAACGCAGCGAGGATGGGAGAAGGAAAGAGGCGCTATAATTGGAGAAGGGCGCGTTTTTACACAATCTATAGGGAATTCGGGAGAACCCCTTTTTTCCTCTGCTCAGTGTTTGAGCAGTGAGTCATCGGGAAACCCCACCCACACGTGCCCACACATGCTCGCCAGACATTGTGTGTGTGTGTATGTGTGCATGTGTGTGTGTTACACAACATCATATGGATCAATGGACATTTATGCTGCATGTCAAAATAATTACTTGAATAGTAATAAATGAGTAATTGTCGCAGTAGCAGCCTCTTACAGAAGGAAAACAGCCCTGTGCTCCTCCACGGCTGCAGCAGATGTGCCCGTGTGCAAAGTGCTGAACCCCCGACAACTGCAGGGGGTCTGCTCCGTGGTAAACAGCACGGAGCTGCAGCCGTAGTGGGCAGCTCCCAGGTGTCAGTGTGTGTGTGCATGTAGGGATCTCCAGCCCTTGCAGCTACGTTGCTTTTTTTCCATGTAACTGCCAGAAATGGGAATGTGTGAGTCCACCGTCCTTAAAAATAAGAACCATGCAGATAAAATTGGTTTTATTCTCCCCGGGTTTGAAAATCTCAGTTTCTGAGTGGCAGTGGCTCTAGTTAAACGTAGGTGATTTTAATTTGGAGTTCTCTCAAAAACAACATTAATAATGAAACAGGAACAACTCCTTTTTTCTGCTTTGGGTAAATCAGAGAGCATGGAGTCAACAGTTTCTACCCTGAGGCCTGTGAATTATCCACACAGAGTAACGAGGACAGTGTTTCCGGGAAGACATGTTTTAATTAAATCAAAAATTAACTTCAACTCAATTATATTGGGATGGCAGCAGAAATCAGACAAATTATGTCGAAGCCTGAGCACAAAAGGATCCATCTGTATGGGTAGATGGCAGTAGAGGTGAGGGAGGGTGAGTAACCTTTGAATCCAACACAGACGAGCAGACAACACAGACGCAGGACGTGGGTTTGGTTTGCAACGTTGCTCCTTTGATGCAAAGCTTAGCTGCTCAGCCTTTGGAGCTGTATAAACTCTGCTAAAGTGGCCTTGGAAACTATTCTGCACACAGATTTGACTTCTGCAGACTCCACAGTAGGTGTTTTATAAATCCAGAGTGGTATAATTATACAGTACTTCTGCTAAATCCTGAAAATGAAGCCTGTGACTGGTCTCATTTGTCCAGGTTGTCGTTATCCTCAAAGCAATTTCAGTCAAAAACAACTGGTTATTTGTGTAGGAAGACGTTTCACCTCTCCTCCAAGAGGCTTCATCAGTTCATGTATGCATCTGACCAGGCTGGGACTGGACCAGGACCAGGACCAGGACCAGGCTGGGACTGGACCAGGACCAGGACCAGGCTGGGACTGGACCAGGACCAGGACCAGGACCAGGCTGGGACTGGTCCAACTAGCTGGTGTGGAGATCCAGGTATTTAACCTCTCACAAGGCCGATGATGTCACTGAAACCCTTTGTGCTCCAAGTGCCAACGCCCTATGTTAGAGTGGCAGTCGTTGGTGGGCAGTGAAAATGAAACACAAAACTATGCAATGTTTTGTTTTCTTTCTTAATTAAAACGCGGAGCTGCTCCAAAATTCCCACGTTTATGCGTCAACTTGAGGTTTGGTCGTAGTTCCCGATGCTGATTCACCGTTCTTCGTACTCCAGTGCAGCGTAACGTCTCGTAAAGTCCCCTCTTGGCCGCGTGTGTGTCTGCAGTTACTCCGCTTCCGTATCTCGGAGGAAATTACGGGGTAGACTTTGACTTTCCTTCAGTAACGTATGAAAAACACCGCTCACCCTTTTTAGTCGTCAGATATTTTTGAAAATCTGCAAAGAAAACACCTTTTTTTGTTTTATTCCATTGAATCCGCAGCGTGGTATGAACGGGATACTCGCAGGCCTGACGACAAGGCCTCGGTTGCCACGGTAACGGCATAGCAAAGCAGGTAGGGGGAGGAAGTGGGCCCTTTTTCTCTCTTTCACACCACGAGGCGGGGTTCGTTTCTCGTTACCGCGCTGGACAAAGATAGCTGTGAGTCATCCTCGAGGCTGGGAGCCGAGCCAACACATTCCTCCTCCTCCTGCTCAGATTTCTCCTCTCCATTATTCCCTCTCTCTCTCTCTCTCTCTCTCTTTCTTTTTGTCTCTTTCTGTCTTGCATTTCCATTTCACCCCCCCCCCCCGCCCTCAACTAGCCTCCCCTCTCCTCCTCTCCCCCATCTCACACTGTCTCCGTCCAGTAGCTCCCATTTTGTCTTTGTGCCTCAAAAATGTGTCGTTCGCTCCGTTTACTCTCTAATAAAACGCCTTAAAAGCCTTTTATTGCGTTATATACGTGTGTGTGTGTAAGTGTGTGTGTGTGTATATACATATAAATGCATTAGTGCAGGCATTTGTGTGTGAAAGGACAGAAGACAAGTGGTCTACACTTAAAAAAATAGGAATAAAGCTTTCCAAAATCACACTTTTTCAGTTTTTAATTCCTTTTCAGAGCAGAATTCAAACCACGCAGCGATGCCCTCTCGGTGCCACGGAGGGCTTTCTCAGTTCACCAGCTCAGAAACAACTGTGCCGCCTTGTTTTACCAGCCACAGAGTTCCCTCCTCTTATTGAAACAGACTGGGATTATTTATTTTCTTAGCTTTATTTACCTAATTTCCCAAATGTAACGTGTGTTTGTGTGCTCATCTGTTGGCTCGCAGCCACTCTCAGCACCACATGTGTGAGTCTCCAGGCTGCGTATTGTTTTGTAAATATTAATAGTGTGATTCTTAAAACATAACAAAGTGCAAAGTGGCTCCACATGTGTTCTGAGCGCAGGCTGTGAATATGAAGTCAGAGTATTTACGTCTCTTCTCTCTGCTTACACACTTCATACGGGATTATGTAAACAGGGCGTCTCACACCAGCATCGAGAACGCACACAGACCCTGAACTGGATTATATAAATGCTATATCACGCGCACAGGGACATACATGCACATGTGTACGTCCCTGCATATAGACACATCATACATACAGAACACAGATGCACTTTACGCTCATGGTGGTACACACTGGGTTCTGCAGCCAAGACTCCCACACGGTGCAGAAGAGACTCAGACATGCACAAATACACCCACGTATACACACACGCACTGAGGAGAAACACACACACACACACACACACACTGACGAGGCTTTCCAACTTCCTTCTGCTGTCTTCAGACGCCGCACGCCGCTTTGAGGCGAGGAGCAGCGTCCTGAAGGCGCGGTGTGAACATGTCTAAGGTCTAACGCAGACGTGTCACACGTGTGAAGCTGAAGCAACGGTCGTGTTTTTGGTTTAATTCACTGATTTGTGTTTACAGATGATTTTGTCAGGAGAGTAAAACCATCACATCTAACTCTCTCCACTCATTTTATTTTGTGTTTACAGCTTAATCCATTTAAATACTTGCTAGCAGACGAGCGTGGATGTTGTCTCTCAGGAGCCATCAAGACAAAACGGCCCTTTTTAAATGATTTTTTATTACATTTTTCATCAGCTGTACTTTGTGTTCAGTGCTAATGAGCAAATGTTTACAGGCTAACACACTAAACTAAGACGGTGAACACCTCTATATCAGCGTTATCAGCATGGGCGTGTTAGCATTTAGCTCAAAGCACTGTGTCCTAAGTACAGCCCCACAGAGCTGCTAGCATGCTAGTACACTCTGAGTCTTGTTTGTGTTTCACTTAATAGTCACATCATGGGTGAATCTCACAGGAGCCACTGGTCCTGAAGCCACAGCAGCAAATTAAGTTCCTATTAAGAGCGTTGGTGTAATCGCTCCGCTGCACGCCGTCCAGCCGTACGGAGGAGCCCTCTCTGTCCTGCCGTCATGTTTGTGTGTGAAGTGAATACAAACAATCAAGCGGCGTGTCAATACCAAACCCACCTCTGTCCGTTAACTCACCGCTGGACTTGATCCGCGGGGCCCATTAGCACTAATGAGCGCCGCAGCAGCAGCCGCCTCCTCCTCCTCCTCCACACACTGAAGCATTCACCGGCCTGACGAATCACACTTAATACTTTTTAGAGTGGAACGTTTGAACGTCTACACAAAGAGATGCAGAGTATGTTGCTCTCAAGTTGTAAACTAAAAGTGTGTGTGTGTGTGTGTGTGTGTGTGTGTGCGTCACTAATGCATTTACACTTTACAGCCCATTTATGTAAAAACCAAACACGTCTCTCTTTGTCTCAGACCCGCTTTGTTTATTGTTAGAGTCCATAATATGTTAATGAGCGGCTTAGTGATGAATTTCAAATGTTCCACAATAGCAGCAGCAGCAGCAACCTTGGAAATTTAGTTTTTTAGTTACACAAACCTTCAAGATCTTTGCCCAACCAGTTTGTTTAAACTCCTGATATTTTGTTCCAGTCACAACAAATGAAGAGTCATTAAGGGCGCCCTCCCACTGTGCCTCCGTCCCGTGCCCCGTGCTTTAGGGTCCTTGTCCCCCCCTCCAGGCCCGTTTGTACTCACACTACCTGGGCCTCGGAGAATGCTTCTTGCTGCCTATACGTCATCACGCCGTAACACGTCACACGCATTGATGACGTCATGGCGATGCGTGGCTTTGTTTCCAGATCTTTCCGTAGACCTCTGAGTTTTTGTGCGTCTTGTCGACTGTTTTTGAATCTTTTCATCGACCAAATCTGCAGTAAACACTCCACCTCCACATCACACCAACGTGAACCTTTCACCGCCATTGTTTCCTTTTCCAAAGGAGAGGACCTGCGGTACCTCTCCTTTGCACACTTAGGGTGCATCAGTCTGTTGCTGAAGGAGCTGCGGTACCTCTCCTTCGCACACTTAGGGTGCATCAGTCTGTTGCTGAAGGAGCTGCGGTACCTCTCCTTCACACACTTAGGGTGCATCAGTCTGTTGCTGTAGGACCTGCGGTACCTCTCCTTCGCACACTTAGGGTGCATCAGTCTGTTGCTGCTCTCAGTTTAACACTGCTGCTCTCAGTTTAACACGATACCATTCAATTTAGGGTGTTCACAATACCAGGAGTTTAAGCTTCAATACAGTACAATACTAGTGTAAGAAAGGATGCTCAGTACCCCTTTGGATACAAAAAGGAAAACAGTCCTTGGCACAAAATAGGACGTTTCGTTCTGTCGTTTTTTGCACACAGGGTTTTTCTGTTGGTACAGAAAGAGTCGCTGAACACAAACTGTTTCAAACTGCTTCATCTGTGCAGCCTTGCGTTGAAAATCTGACTGTAGATCTGCTCATTTTATAGCTTCGATCATATTTAATGTGGATATTTAATCTTTTTGAACGTAACGAAGGAAACTCTCTAAATTAAATTCACCATTTCAAACAGTTCAACAGAAACTGTGCGTTATAACCTTCAGGAAGGGATTCTTTATTTTGATTAGACGTACCTAATAATCTGGCAACTGAGTGTGTGTGTGTGTGTGTGTGTGTGTGTATGCGTGCGTGTGCGTGTGCGTGTGCGTGCGCGTATACGTGTGTATGCGTGTGTGTGCGGGTGTGTTCGTGTGTGCGCGTGTGTACATGTGCGTGTATTCGTGCGTGTGTGTGCGCATGCTTGTGTGTGTGTACTTGCGTGTGTGCGCGCGTGTGTGTGCATGTGTTTGTGCGTGTGCGTGTGTGTGTGTGTGTATGCGTGCGCGTGTATGTGCGCGTGTCTGTGCGTGTGCCTGTGTGTTCGTGTGCCTGCTTGTGTGTGTGCGTGCGTGTGTGTTCGTGCGTGTGCGTGCGTGTGTGTTCGTGCTTGTGTGGGTGTGTGTGTGCGTGTGTGTGTGTGTGTATATCTTCTGAACAATGAGCAGTCTGAGAGCCTTGTACATAAGAACCCATTCCAGTTTCCTAAGCATCTGTGAGGCATCTCGTTTCCGTTGTCTCTGGATTTTATTCTCGTCTTTTCGCTGGGACATAAAATACATTTTTTTTACATCTTCTTCTTATTTCCTCTTCCTTGACGCGTGCATCCACAGCGCAGCGCCGACTCTTTATCTCTCCTCTTTGTCCCGGCTCCTTTCAGGGAAGCTGAATTGCACTTTTGAAGCTTTTTATTGAATGCAGTAATAAATATTAATTGTGGTATCGCACACCCGTATATTACAGTTTCATTTGGGAGGTGACGGCCTGTGAACGCACTCGATGTTTGTGGTGAATCATGGTTCTGCTGCGGGGAAGCTTTAGGAGTTGTGAGTGTGTGTTCTGTGTATCTGTAGCTTGTCGTCACGCTGGCTCTCCTGACACCAGGCTGGCAATAACCGGGGGGGACACTGAGGTCTGTGTGAGCGGCCTGGAAGCCATCTCCCCCGGCAGATGGCCGTTATTAGTGACAGTGAAGAGCAGCCTACTGCGACAAATGGAATAACAGGGAGCTCATTTCCTTCTTGGCTGTTCATGAACCACCTATACTGCTAACAACCGCTGTGTCTCCGTCCCTCCGTCTCTGTCTCTCTAACGGTACATTTATAAAGCCTGTGAATGTTCTCATGTGTCCAGGTCGTCGTTCTCCTCAAAGCAACTTCAGTCCAAAGCAACTGGACTTGGTTCTTTGTCAGGAAGACGTTTCACCTCTCATCCAAGAGGCTTCATCAGTTCATGTACGCATCTGACCAGGCTGGGACTGGACCAGGACCAGGCTGGGACTAGTCCCTTTTATACTTTTATAAATAATAAAGTATCGTACCACTTCTCTTGGGAAAGGATTGTTTTCCAGGACGTTCCCCTTTTCCCCTTCCAGCCACAACTCTAAATCAGTTCCTGTAGAGATGCTAGAAGGGAGTCTGTGCGCACGAGCACACGCGCAGCACATGCGAATTCTCTTAATTCAGCACCAGTTCCCCTGAGATGGAGTTGAACGGGCTCCTCTCGTGTACAGAAAGCGTATGACTGTACGTTGATGTCTTGGCCTTCGTTCAGTTCACATCAACAGTGGACAACTGCTGCTCTCGCTGCTCTGTACAATGGTCGTTTTGTGTCGTCCGCAACGTCTGTCCCTGCAGCACAGGCGTCCCCGCTATCACGTTTCACTCCAAGCAGAAGTAAAGGAACAGGTTCTCATTAGAAGATATCACAGCGTGTGAGAGCTGAAAGGGATCAGGACTCAAAGCTACCGTAGAAACATGTGATCTGGGGGAAGAGAACGCACTTCATCGTGTGAACGTCTCACAGAAAACCGCATTTAGTGCATCAGCCACAAAACTTAGCAGATACAGGAGCAGCCGAGTTCTGCAGGAATGAGTCCTTTAACCCGGAAATGAGAAGTGGAGAGGTTTACGCCTCTGCGGCAGCCGTGGCCAGAGGGGGTGCGTTTTCAGGGTGTCCGCACGCTTGTCCCGTTGTTGTGAACGCGACACCTCAGGAACCACTGGAGCGTTTTTCTCCGTTTCGACTCAAGGATGAAGTAAGATTTTGTAGGTCAAAGGTCACTGTCACATCACATTTGTCCTACTATAATTGTGATTGTTTAAACGTCTAAGACGATGAAATGTGATGATCTATCATATCCAAAAGGTCAAAGGTCAATTTTACGGTGACACCATAATGTTTCATAAGATATGAATATATTTATTAGTCCCACAGAGGGGAAATGTCCGTATTACAGCAGCAAAGCATCAATAAGAACCAATACCCCAAAAATAGGAACAATATAAACACATTCATTCATTCATCTTCAGCCGCTTGTCCGGGTCGCGGGGGGCTGGAGCTGATCCCAGGTGACATCGGGCGTGAGGCAGGGTCCACCCTGGACAGGACGCCAGTCTATCACAGGACACATAGAGACGAACAGAGACAGACAACCATTCACACCTACGGGTGATTTAGAGTCATCAATGAACCGAACACCTGCACGTCTTTGGACTGTGGGAGGAAACCGGAGAACCCGGAGAAAACCCACGCAGACACGGGGACAACATGCAAACTCCACACAGAAGGGCCCCAGCCAGGATTCAAACCAGGAACCCTCTTGCTAACAATATAAACACAGGGAATTATAAATACAGGAACAACATATGAAATCTTTTGAAATATTTTAAATTTACACGAAATAATTTGTTTGGATGCTGAATTGGTGACACTCGTCGTGACACTGGTGGTTGTTTACATCTGTAGATGTGTGTGCAGCACTCACCATGAAGTCACACCTAATATCTTTTTCTCCACTTCATGAGTTCTGTAAGTCAGTGTGGATGTGAACTGCAGTTAGACCGTTTGGTGGAGGCGTTACAACCGCAACGTGGTAAATCTAGTTTGGATGTGTTTTAGTTTGGATGCCTGAAAATAAGGTCTGCGGTTAACACAAGCGTCCGAGATGCTCATGGTTCGTTCTTTGACATAAAATAAGTCGGACAAAACCCCACTCTGGGATTTTTAAGCCTTTTATCCGTCTTAAAAATGGCGGTTGCTAACAAGTGGCTACAAGAGACAACAAACGACGTCGCGCGGCACAACTGTGGTATAGTTTGGTAAAGTTAACGCTTCAGAAATAAAGAGCGGTGTTCATTTGTGAAGATTATCGTGCTACGTGCCACAAAACCAGGGTGATGAGAGGTGATCGGAGCACATGACGGACGTGTACAGCGCCATAGGGACGAACTGACGTGCACATCTCGTGTGTGTTTGCAGGAACGGTAAGAAGGAGGCTGACCTGGAGGCGGCTCTGATCAGACTGAGGGAACTGGAGGCTCTGCTGAACTCTAAGGATGCGTCTCTCAACACCGCCATCGGAGAGAAGCGCAACCTGGAGGCGGAGGTGAAGGACCTCAAGGCCCAGCTGGCCAAGGTAAGAACAGATTGATTGGCTCTGACGTCTCACAAGGTTGTTGTCGTTGTTGTTGTCGTTGTTGGCAGGAGGGGCACGTTTCTGCTGACAGAGCAACTATAGACCTGGGAAAATGTCAGAAATGCATGTTTATT